>NC_083589.1:30415834-30625834 GCF_027579695.1 Neoarius graeffei | reverse complement strand
GCAGAACCACCTTTTGCAACAATAACTTGAAGCAATCGTTTTCTGTATGACTTTATCAGTCTCTCACATCATATAGTGGAGGAATTTTGGCCCACTCTTCTTTACAACATTGCTTCAGTTCATTCAGGTTTGAGGGCATTTGCTTATCCACAGCTCTCTTAAGGTCCCGCCACAGCATTTCAATTGGGTTGAGGTCTGGACTTTGACTTGGCCATTCCAACACTTTGATTCTTTTCTTTTTCAGCCATTCTGCTGTAGATTTGCTGGTGTGCTTGGGATCATTGTCCTGTTGCATGACCCAATTGCAGCCAAGCTTTAGCTGTTGGACAGATGGCTTCACATTTGCCTCTAGAATACTTTGGTATACAGAAGAGTTCATGGTTGACTCAATGACTGCAAGGCCCTGTGGCTGCAAAACAAGCCCAAATCATCACCCCTCCACCGCCGTGCTTGATAGTTGATATGAGGTGTTTGGTTTTCACCAAACATGTCACTATGCATTATGGCTAAACATTTCCACTTTGGTCTCATCCAAAGGACATTGTTCCAGAAGGCTTGTGGCTTGTTCAGATGCATCTTTGCAAACCTTAGCTGTGCTGCCATGTTCTTTTTAGATAGAAGAGACTTTCTTCTGGCAACCCTTCCAAACAAGCCATACTTACGCAGTCTTTTTCTAATTGTCCTGTCATGAACTTTAACAAGGGCGGCATGGTAGTGTAGTGGTTAGCGCTGTCGCCTCACAGCAAGAAGGTCCGGGTTCGAGCCCCGTGGCCGGCGAGGGCCTTTCTGTGCGGAGTTTGCATGTTCTCCCCGTGTCCGCGTGGGTTTCCTCCGGGTGCTCCGGTTTCCCCCACAGTCCAAAGACATGCAGGTTAGGTTAACTGGTGACTCTAAATTGGCTGTAGGTGTGAATGTGAGTGTGAATGGTTGTCTGTGTCTATGTGTCAGCCCTGTGATGACCTGGCGACTTGTCCAGGGTGTACCCCGCCTTTCGCCCGTAGTCAGCTGGGATAGGCTCCAGCTTGCCTGCGACCCTGTAGAACAGGATAAAGCGGCTACAGATAATGAGATGAGATGAACTTTAACATGCTAACTGTGGCCTGTAGAGTCCTAGATGTAGTTCTTGGGTTATTTGCAATTTCTCTGAGCATTGCATGGTCTGACCTTGGAGTAAATTTGCTGGGACGTCCACTCCTGGGAAGATTGGCAGCTGTCTTGAATGTTTTCCACTTCTGAATAATCTTCCTCACAGTAGAATGATGGATTTCAAATTGTTTGGAAATGGCCTTATAACCCCTCCCAGACTGTTGTGCAGCAACAACTGCTTCTCTAAGATCATTGCTGATGTCTTTCCTCCTTGGCATTGTGTTAACATACACCTGAGTGTTCCAGACCAGCAAACTACCAAATCTTCTGCTTTTTAAGAGGTGGCCACACTTGCTGATGATCAATTAATCAAATTCATTTAATCAGCAACACCTGGCTGCTAATTGCCTTCATAATTTCTATAGAAGCAGTAAGGGTGTACTTAATTTTTCACACACTGCTACTGCATTTTTGGCTTACTTTGTGTTAAATAAATAATGATGGCGTGAATATGTCATGTGTTATTGGTCATCTGAGGTTGTATTTGCCGAATTTTAAGACCTGGTAAGGACCAGATGATTTTATATTATGTCCTGATACTTAAAAGAGGGTGTACTTTCTTTTTCACATGACTGTAGACAAATCTAACAATATAAAAGAGCTTACAACGTTCTGTACTATATAATGGAGAGGACTAGGATCCTCCAAGAGTGTCTCCAACCCTGTTAGACATTAGTGGAAGACTCTGGTACTTAGCTTTTCTGTAGAAAAAAGTGCTCTACTTAAAATTTAGCTCAATTTCATGGCTTCATCACAAATTTACAATAAGATACTGAGAAACTCAGATACCAAAAATGGTCATGTACATCGAACAAATTAAACCGAAAGGTGACAGGGGAAAGGAACAGAAATTTCGCCCCAACTGCAACCTAACCCCAACTTATCAAAAGGATAAGATATACTATCTAAAAACTACAGAAATACTATTAGGAGATAGGAAAATATATACATTATTTTAACGAGGCCGCAATTAATGATAGACGCAAAAATATTCATAACTAATTAAGGTAAGTTACCGCACTGAGAAAATGTAAGAAGGCACCAGCGTGCAGTCGGTTACACGTTCTCAGTGTTGCACTTACAAATAGAACTAGACAGAGACTGCAACTAAAGTCACAGTAATTTGTGCTAGCTGTTACAAACCGGGACGTCTGGTCACCGTACCCTATAGATCCGGAACGGTAAGAAATAGAGAATGACGCTTAGTGAGGAAAAGTTGCGCCCTGAACAAAAAAAAAAAAAAGATTTGAAAAAAAAAAAATTATGACAGATAAGTGATTGAAAAAAATCCAGTTTTTCATCGATCATTCTGGTTCGGTGATCCAGATCAGCACCAAAAGTCATAGCAATGTAATTCAGCCCAGAGGTGTTCTTCATGAGAAATTTGGTGATGATGATTGGTTGAAAACTGAAGGAGAAATAGTGTCCTAAAAAACGTTAGGAGAATAATAAAGTAGAAAGATCCTGAGTGAGAGAAACAATTTTACGCTACTGCTGCTTGCGCAAATTAAAAATTGGCTATATGGTATCTATATTTACTTCAAGTCTGTGTAACGCCTCGAAACCAGACACTTTTTCCCTTCTACAAAGCAACAATCATTATGTTGATTGACCATGTGTTTTTGAACCATAGCTGATCCAAAAGGCTATAAATTAATGGAAACTCAGTAAAGATCAGCTGATTTTCACAGAATCTGCCGAGACTGAACCGGAAGATCCCGAAGCGGTGTGTGACGTCACACGTGTAACAATTTGGGTATCGATTTCGTTCCTGTGCGCAGCAGTGGTTAGACCAGTCTCGATATGAAGTCACGTTCTGGAGAGAATTCTGATAGCGATTGGGATTCTCATACATCGGATGAAGGGGTTGATGATTATCAAGGATATTCCGGAGTAAATGGTTATCTTTTCGAGCCCCCAAGATGAAAAACAGATGCCAGTTCATTCAGTTCACGACAGTCTTCCTCTGTAGCGCGTATGAGATGGAGCGATAGATGGATAGATACAACCCCGATTCCAAAAAAGTTGGGACAAAGTGCAAATTGTAAATAAAAACGGAATGCAATAATTTACAAATCTCAAAAACTGATATTGTATTCACAATAGAACATAGACAACATATCAAATGTCGAAAGTGAGACATTTTGAAATTTCATGCCAAATATTGGCTCATTTGAAATTTCATGACAGCAACACATCTCAAAAAAGTTGGGACAGGGGCAATAAGAGGCTGGAAAAGTTAAAGGTACAAAAAAGGAACAGCTGGAGGACCAAATTGCAACTCATTAGGTCAATTGGCAATAGGTCATTAACATGACTGGGTATAAAAAGAGCATCTTGGAGTGGCAGCGGCTCTCAGAAATAAAGATGGGAAGAGGATCACCAATCCCCCTAATTCTGCGCCGACAAATAGTGGAGCAATATCAGAAAGGAGTTCGACAATGTAAAATTGCAAAGAGTTTGAACATATCATCATCTACAGTGCATAATATCATCAAAAGATTCAGAGAATCTGGAAGAATCTCTGTGCGTAAGGGTCAAGGCCGGAAAACCATACTGGGTGCCCGTGATCTTCGGGCCCTTAGACGGCACTGCATCACATACAGGCATGTTTCTGTATTGGAAATCACAAAATGGGCTCAGGAATATTTCCAGAGAACATTATCTGTGAACACAATTCACCGTGCCATCCGCCGTTGCCAGCTAAAACTCTGTAGTTCAAAGAAGAAGCCGTATCTAAACATGATCCAGAAGTGCAGACGTCTTCTCTGGGCCAAGGCTCATTTAAAATGGACTGTGGCAAAGTGGAAAACTGTTCTGTGGTCAGACGAATCAAAATTTGAAGTTCTTTATGGAAATCAGGGACACCGTGTCATTCGGACTAAAGAGGAGAAGGACGACCCGAGTTGTTATCAGCGCTCAGTTCAGAAGCCTGCATCTCTGATGGTATGGGGTTGCATTAGTGCGTGTGGCATGGGCAGCTTACACATCTGGAAAGACACCATCAATGCTGAAAGGTATATCCAGGTTCTAGAGCAACATATGCTCCCATCCAGACGACGTCTCTTTCAGGGAAGACCTTGCATTTTCCAACATGACAATGCCAAACCACATACTGCATCAATTACAGCATCATGGCTGCGTAGAAGAAGGGTCCGGGTACTGAACTGGCCAGCCTGCAGTCCAGATCTTTCACCCATAGAAAACATTTGGCGCATCATAAAACGGAAGATACGACAAAAAAGACCTAAGACAGTTGAGCAACTCGAATCCTACATTAGACAAGAATGGGTTAACATTCCTATCCCTAAACTTGAGCAACTTGTCTCTTCAGTCCCCAGACGTTTACAGACTGTTGTAAAGAGAAAAGGGGATGTCTCACAGTGGTAAACATGGCCTTGTCCCAACTTTTTTGAGATGTGTTGTTGTCATGAAATTTAAAATCACCTAATTTTTCTCTTTAAATGATACATTTTCTCACTTTAAACATTTGATATGTCATCTATGTTCTATTCTGAATAAAATATGGAATTTTGAAACTTCCACATCATTGCATTCTGTTTTTATTTACAATTTGTACTTTGTCCCAACTTTTTTGGAATCGGGGTTGTAGACAGAGAGAGATATGCAGAACGCGGTGGTTACCTTTCATCAAACAAAACACCCCCTCAACTCAAAATTTTTCTTCGGGTTGGCGCTCGTTCTTCATCCCGTGATCTTCATTTCTGACCTCCTCTCCTGTCGAGATGAGTAAAAACATCTTGGGTGCTGAACTTTTTTGCGCAGAGGTCCTGCAGAATCCCCGTACTGCTAAACAGCTTTCTTTTTTTTCTTTTTTAAATTGATAGTCATCAAAATTCAAGCACACAGACATCTGGTCTTTTATCAACTTGTTTTTTTTTCTGTTTTCAGGTGGATCGAGGCGTTTCAGGAGGCCATGATTCTTTGACTATTGTGGATCCTGATAGTTTATTAGAACTCCTTGTTTTTTTTCCCCCCGGCCTGCAGCAGTAAAGTGAGGAACAGTGTGTGAGCTCAGAAGACACCTATGAAAGTATTAAAACGTGTGGAACAAAGGACGCATAATGAGCAACCTAGCAAAGAAAGGAGGAGCGCATCTTCCAGCTGTCCTCCTTTCATCCTGTCCTCGACGGCAAAATCTAACAGGCGTTTGAGATCGTTGAGGTTGTGCACGAGTGACTGGAAACACCAGAAACCCAAGACCGTTAACTTTCTGTTACTGAGCTTAAATTAGATTCTCCGTTACATTCAAATCAGCGTGTGTGTGTGTGTGTCAAATGAGTGAAATGATTCTGTAGGTCAATGGATGAAATCAGATTTTACATTAAAGATCCCAGCCAGATTCTGAGTCTGTGTAACGCCTCGAAACCAGACATTTTTCCCTTGTACAAAGCAACAATCATTATGTTGATTGACCGTGTGTTTTCGAAGCACAGCTGATCCAAAAGGCTATAAATGAATGGAAAATCAATAAAATCAGCCGATTTTCACGGAATCTGCCGAGACTGAACCGGAAGATCCCGAAGCGGTGCGTGACGTCACACGTCACAATCCGGGTATCGATTTCATTCCCATGCGCAGCAGTTTTTAGACCAGTCTCGATATGGAATCACGTTCTGATAGTGACTGGGATTTTTATATGTCGGATGAAGGAGCAGATAATTATTAAAGATATTCCGGAGCGAATGGTTATCTTTTCAAGCCCCAAGACGAGAAACAGATGCCAGTTCATTCAGTTCACGACAGTCCTGCTCACCACCGATAGCGCACCACCAGCCAGAGAGAATTGGAAACACGGATTGGTTTGTGGATTTTTATTCTAAAATATTGACACGTACCTCAATAAATGCAGAAATATAATCTTTAAAACGTACACTTATTCAGTGTAATTACTGAAAGAAAATATGAAGTGGGTGATAATGGGGGAATCGACGAACTGTCCAAATGTCATTTATTAAATAAATGGGTTTCTTTTTGCTCCAGTAATTCCCATGTGGTCGTTCTGGTGGTGATGAATCAGATATTATTATTAGTCGGTGACACAAACCTCACCAACTGTCGCTTTAGATTCGTGTCATTTCTCAGAAATTTGTGAACTGAACGTCCTGTTGTAGATGGATTCGAACATCCGAACACAACTCGGCGCTTTCACGTCGTTACTTTTGTAAGATTCCGTCAACAATATCCAATCTCAGTGAGTAAACAAGCACGGGGTCAGACGAACGGAAATGACCCAGATAACCGGGTTCCACGCGTGACGTCATGCGAGATTAGCTGCGATTTATTGATAGTTTTGTGCTTGATAATAAAATATTATTTTCCCCCTGCTTTATTAATTCATCTTGGTCGTTACTAATGATATTCATTTTAAAGCATTACGTACACTTTAAACAAATGAAGTGTATTGACTGCTTTAGTACGAGATGGGAACGAGTTCCACAGTTCTAATAAGGTAAAGTATGAATTCCTGTAGTTATCCTGTTTGTGTAGATAAATTAAGTTGTAATTGTTGGAGTCATAATTACACGTTCTGTAATACGGCTCAGACATATCGAAGTAATTCTTACTGTGTTTGAAAATAAATCCAGACAGTAGATCAGGTTTCTTTAGAGCTGTAGTCAGGAAAGAAAACGCAGGAACTCGTCAACTCTTAAGCCACTTAAAAACACAAATATCATTACAAAGGAACAGTCTTCATTTGAAATATGATTTTTGATCAAACACACACACGGGGAGGTTTTTTTTTAAAGATTTAATCATTTACAGTTATAAATCCCATCTATAATTTACACAAGATTCAGACAGATAACGATGTGTTGTACTGAACTTGGAGTCACTGCTGTCCAACTTTGGGTGGTACCCACTCGTGGATTTTCTTCGGAGTGGTGGAATACGGGACGTAGCACGCAGAGGTTCCGCTCACGTTGATCTGGTGGATTTCCGCCAAAAACTTCTTGGGCTCTGGAGGATGTGTTGTGGGAGGGTCATCAGTCATGCAGTGCAGCCACCGGTGCCTGAGACACACATTCACATGTGCAGCTGTTCAGCGGATTAAGTACTGATGCCAAATATCCTGAGTGAAAAGGTCTTGGTGGGGTTTATTTTTTGTACTGTACTGTTTATTGAACCATTAACCAGCGACAACATGGCAACATAAAGTCACCCCCGAACAACAAGCCACATGAAGTACAACAAAAGAAATCTCCACGTACAGTATTTACACATCTACAATAAATACAAGAAAATGTAACTAGATGTGAAATCTGAGCTCTCTCACTTCCTTATTCAAAAGGAGCCCAAGTGGCAGTGTCGTCATAGTGACAGCTACTGAACAAAGCTACGCTCCAAACAGAACTTTCCAGAACAGCTTATTTTCGGAGATCGAAAAAAAAAATAAATGCTCGTTTGCTCTGACTGGCTGCAACTGATCAAGTCTGTGTCAGAGTGAAATCAATACTTTTGGCTTCTTTTCAGTTTGACCTGATTCCGTTTCCCTCTGCATATTTGAGTGGAAAAATATCTCATCTCATCTCTAGCCGCTTTATCCTTCTACAGCAGGGGTGGCCAACCAGTCGGAGCCCAAGAGCCACAATTCTTACTGCGTTACGGCAAAGAGCCACATCGGCACATGAACATGGGCACACAAATATTACCCTTCCTTCTGCGCGCGCGGACACACACACACACACACACACAGCCACATTGATGTCACACTCCAACTTAACCAATGCCCCACACCAACATGATAATGATACATTTACTGCAGTACCAAGACCACAGGCCAGTCATTTTCAACAGTGGCGACTGGTGAAGAAAATTGTAGGTGGGGCACAAAGGCAGACATTGTTTACATGTGGGGATTCCCCCCATTGGGGGGGTTCCGGGGGGCCTCCCCCGAAAAATTTTGGATTTCTTAGATGCAATTTCCTGTATTCTAGTGCATTTTGGAGTTACCTGTTTAACATCGAAAATGCAAAAGCCATTTTGATTCAGCTTGAATTCTCAATTGCATGACCTGCACAAGACCTGCATTCAAATAAATAAGTATTCAAATAAATACAGTCAGTCGGAAAATGGAAATTACAAAGTGCTAATTTAATTTCCTCAAACAGTACGTGTTACTGTCTCTGATTGTTTTGTACATTTTTTGAAGAGCTGTACCTGCGTTTGTGATTGACTTTTTAACGTGATTAACTTGTGTTTACGAAGTTCACTCCCTTTCGGAAAGTCCTGGTCGATTTTAGCATGTAGTGAGCTGAAGTGACGCTGAAGATTTGAAGCCTTGAAATGCGACAATGACGACTGACATAGAAGGCAGAATGGCTTGCCATAACGTTCAATGAAAAAATATAAATCCTCCCACTCTGTTAAAAACGTCCTGTTTTCATCTTCATATTTTCTTTTTGAAGTGCATTTTTTCCCTGCCATTTTGAGATCTGAAATTTAGCATATCATCTCACGCACCTGCGCATTTGTCATGATGTGAAAATACCGTAATGAAACCAAGCGAAGCACCTTTAATAAAATAACCGTAATTAACTGCAGTGAAGCGAAAACCCACATAAAACCACAAACGAACACCAACTTGGACGTGAAGGTGAGAGCCGCATGACACCAGGCAAAGAGCCGCATGCGGCTCGCGAGCCGCGGGTTGGCCACCTATGTTCTACAGGGTCGCAGGCAAGCTGGAGCCTATCCCAGCTGACTACGGGCGAGAGGCGGGGTACACCCTGGACAAGTCGCCAGGTCATCACAGGGCTGACACACAGACACAGACAACCATTCACACTCACATTCACACCTACGGTCAATTTAGTGTCACCAGTTAAAGTGCCATTCCACCATTGGATGTATTCTTTGGCATAAAATACAATATATTTTATGACAACATGACTAGATAGAGAAATCTTTTAGCTTCAAAATGGATATATCAAACATAATTTTTTGACAACGACAAGTATATTAATTTTGCGACCAAAGTCACCTACCCTTTTAATTTCCGCGCGGTAGTGAAACGTGATGTCATCGGCAGGTTCCCCTTCTTGTGTACCACGTGTCGGTCTATTTTTAGACCAGGAAACCCCCAAAGTGAGAGAGTCATTTCTGCTCGTATATGGGGAACAAAAAAATTGCAAAAAATTTTGAGTTAATCTTTCAGTTAGCTAGATTTATTGGTATTAGCTAGATGTATTGGTATTATTTTTATCGCGTTCTATCCGCCATTGCTGATAATATGTGCCACGTCACACGGTACACAAGAAGGGGAACCTGCCGATGACATCACGCGTGGAAATTAAAAGGGTAGGTGACTTTGGTCGCAAAAATTAATATACTTGTCGTTGTCAAAAAATTATGTTTGATATATCATTTTGAAGCTAAAAGATTTCTCTATCTAGTGATACTGTTTATATATATTGTCAAAATATATTGTATTTTATGCCAAAGAATACATCCAATGGTGGAATGGCACTTTAGCCTAACCTGCATGTCTTTGGACTGTGAGGGAAACCGGAGCACCCGGAGGAAACCCACGCAGACACGGGGAGAACATGCAAACTCCACACAGAAAGGCCCTCGCCGGCCACGGGGCTCGAACCCGGACCTTCTTGCTGTGAGGCGACAGCGCTAACCACTACACCACCGGGCCGCCCCAGTGGAAAAACATGAAAAAGGAAACTTTTACTGAAGCTCGTAAAGGAGCTCACTTGCTTATGGAACAGAAGTTACCAGCCTTCATACTGCAGCAGGGATGAGTTCTCCAATCTGATTGGTCAGAAGGTCTACATTATTTTTGTATAACTGCACAGTGAATACTAGCCATGTAACGATTTACACAATTCAATTTCAGTCATAATATTTTTTTAGACAAAAATAATTAAATGAAAATTGTATTCCTCCCCCCACAACATTTTCTTGTTCTTAAATCTCATCTCATTATCTGTAGCCGCTTTATCCTTCTACAGGGTTGCAGGCAAGCTGGAGCCTATCCCAGCTGACTACGGGCGAAAGGCGGGGTACACCCTGGACAAGTCGCCAGGTCGTTCTTAATCAACTTAAATATTATTTTTGTTTAAAAAAAAAAAAAAAAAAAGGGGGAAAAAACCCCTCTTTTGTTTCATTTTCTTAGTAACCAAAAATAATTATTTACCCACAAAGGGTGGAGTAAAATATAACAGCCTATTAACTAAAATACGCCTTTTATTCATAAACTTATGGACATTTGTACTCCCTCCATTTGCTTCTCTTTTCTTTATCTTTCAGCAGTCTGTAAAGAGAGAGAGAGAGAGAGAGAGAGAGAGAGAGAGGGCGCTCCGATTTCTTATTAAATCTATTTGTACAGTTGCTCACACAACTCTTTCCCATTTTAGATCTGTTCTGTGTGCATGCTTCTGTATTAGAGCTGTGTTACTTCCACCTTCTGTGAAGTTACGTGCATTCCTGCTATTGTACACTGTTGCGCACTCTGCTGTCTAAACACCACAATTACAGCAAGGAAAAGCTAAGAGATTACGCAGCCTCATAATACTCAATTTTTTATTTAATCGATTCAAATAGTCAAATTTCTATCGCAATTTATAGTCACATGACACAATTACATGCCTAACGAAGACAGTAGTTCCAACTGTAACATGAACAGGTTTATACTGAGCTCATTGTCATACGTTATTGTTTCTATAGCAATAGCCCATACACAGGAACATCTATGGTGGATATGCCACATAATCTAAGATGAATAATAAATGGGTTACCAAAAAAAAAAAAAAAAAAGGGGGGCTTTTTTTTTTTTTGTAAAACAGTCACAGTGCTTTGCAAAGTTTCCCAGCATGAGAAAGTCTTCAGGACAGAAGCGTTTATGCTTTCCAGTTTCTCTGGAAAATGACAAGCTGTGTTTTTTGAAAGGGAGACAGAGAGAGAAAGCATGAATAAGAGAAACAGAAGGCAAATAGAGAGAGACAGAGAGAGAGAGAGAGACAGAGAGAGAGAGAGCATGAATAAGAGAAACAGAAGGCAAATCGAGAGAGAGAATGAGAGAGACACAGAGACAGAATGAGAGAGAGACAGAATTAGAGAGAGAGAGAGACAGAATGAGAGAGACACAGAGAGAGAGAGAGACACAGACAGAATGAGAGAGAGACAGAATGAGAGAGAGAGAGGGCAAATAAGAGACGGAGAGAGAGAGAGAGAGGGGGAGGTGCTGGTAACTTTATCATCTATAAAGTAAGTGATTATAGGAAATACCTCGTCTCTTGGATGTTTAAAGCTAGACGGCCTGGATGGGTCACGTGATCCGAATCAAGATGGACGCTTGAGACTTTTCTCCGCTCCAGGCTTCAAATAAATCCGTGACTTTCTCCAAGTAAACTCAACACCATCAGCAGAATTGTACTCTAGAGATGCCTAGACCGCAACGCGACAAGGACTTTCCGATTTTTTCATCATCGGGTTCCGCCGTTAAGAAGAAAACTGCTCAACAAGCGGCCTCACGTGTCCCGAGCGAGGCTAAGCAAGGTGATGTTCACACCTCGGAGCTAAGGCTAACTGACCAAGCAACTATGGAGCAGATCTTAGCTGAAATAAAGTCTGCGGCCTCCCGGGTGAACGACATGGATGAATCAGTCGGCGCTCGCCTGGATATTATTGACGGTGCACTGAACGAAATAAAAGTATCTGTCACCTCGGTGGAGAGCTCTTTATCGGCTCTCTCTAATCGAGTGATGGACCTGGAAAAGCGCTTGGAAGAGGTTGAGGAGAGGGTCTCTGCTACAGAGGACAGCCACAGTGCTCACGGAACCTGCATAGCCACCGTGGGAAAAACAGTGGAGCAGCTGCAGCTGAAAACTGACGACTTAGAAAACTGTGGCAGATGTAAAAACCTGAAAATTATCAACCTCCCGGAGAAAACGGAGGGCAACATCTCTCTTGCAGACTTTCTCCAGACAACATTACCGACTTTAGTCCCCGCTGGAGATTGAGCGCGCCCACCGAGCCCTGGCTCCCGCTCCGGCTCCAGATAAGCCCCTGAGAAGCGTCTTGGTCTGGTTTCTACGATATTCCCAAAGAGAGGCTGTGCTGAGCTGCGATGAAGAAACGCGACATCCACCATGGCGGCTCCCAGCTACTGTTCTACCCTGACCTGTCCGTGGAGGTCCTGTGAAGGTGGCGAGAGTTTGACACCGTGGGGAAAGCGCTGGCTCGTCATAATAAATACCATGGATTTGCCTACCCAGCACGCCTCCGGTGTCTCCACGAAGGGCAAATTCGCCTTTTTGATACCCGAGTCTGCAGCTGCATTTCTGGATACTCTTAAATGAAGTAATTTCTTCATCCCTAATGTTACCACTTATAATGGAGAAGGTCGGAACTTATGTGCACTGAGTCCCCACTGAACAATGTGCACTTTTCTGTGACCACCACATGGATTCTGAGAGAACAGTTTACACAACGGAGCTGATTTAATTTGTAGTTCTCTCTCTTGGAAATAAGGTGATTTTAGTTCCTTTTCCTCCTCTTTTTTCTCTTCTTCTCCCCCACCTTTTCCAACAGAGAATGCATAAAAACTGATCATTTTGTATTGTATTCAGTTTGATCTCACACTCTATAGTGCTTTTTCCTTTCCATGATGTTTACTTACAAATATAGCACTTACCTTTTTAATTTAGCTTTAATAGTTCATAAACCCTTGTATCCACCTTGTGTGTAGTTTGTATTTAAAGTACACCTTGCGCAAATGTTGCGGTCAAAGCAGAATTCGGAAACCCATCATTCTGGGGTAGCGGCACGCTGGTGTAGTGGTTAGCGCTGTCGCCTCACAGCAAGAAGGTCCCGGGTTCGAGCCCCGTGGCCGGCGAGGGCCTTTCTGTGTGGAGTTTGCATGTTCTCCCCGTGTCCGCGTGGGTTTCCTCCGGGTGCTCCGGTTTCCCCCACAGTCCAAAGACATGCAGGTTAGGTTAACTGGTGACTCTAAATTGAGCGTAGGTGTGAATGTGAGTGTGAATGGTTGTCTGTGTCTATGTGTCAGCCCTGTGATGACCTGGCGACTTGTCCAGGGTGTACCCCGCCTTTCTCCCGTAGTCAGTTGGGATAGGCTCCAGCTTGCCTGCGACCCTGTAGAACAGGATAAAGCGGCTAGAGATAACGAGATGAGATGAGATCATTCTGGGGTGTTTCTCAGTGGTGTTCACCATTCAGCCTGGAGTATGGACACTGTTTCAGGTGTCTTAGTTGTTACTGTGATCGAATTGTAAAATTAGGATACGAACTATGCTTAGAATGCCCAGTGACTACTTCTGGGGCGTTTTTTCCTGTCGTCTGGGGGCAGGATAGGGGAGGGTAAGCGCGGCTGTTCAAATGTGTGTTTTAGTTTCTTTATGTTACACGACCGGAGTCCAGGTTCACCCTTTTATATAATTGCTTGCACCCTGATTAATTCCTCCTCACTCAGTACCTGTCACTCAATTATTTTTAGCTTTGTGGCTCTTATGTCTGGTTCACTATGGCCCTGTCCACATGGCAACGGATTCAGGTGAATCTGATAAAATTGTTTATCATTTCGGCCTGGCGTCCACACGGCACCGGCGTTTTGGGTGCCCCAAAATGAAATCTTTTGAGAACGGGTTCCAGAGTGAAAAAATCTGGCAACGGCGCCGTTGCGAAGTCGTCTGGATGAGTAGAACGGATTTGTTTACGATGACGTCACAACCACATGACTGTGAGTGCTTCACGCCGGGTAGAAGTGTAACGAACTCGATGCGAGTTGTCAACAAATCCTATAACGGTTCATGAAACGCGCTTACAAAATATTTTCACTGTGAATATTTATTGTGTAATGGTGCAGAGAGAGAGTGAGAGAATAGCCCTTAGGGCAGAGTCTTTAGTCCTAACACTGCGGAAGCAGTACCAAACCGCGCGCCGCCCGTGCGCTTTCCAAAAACAATCCCGCCAGCAAACATAGGAAAAAAAAAAAAAAGGAGCGATCTCACTTCTTCAGATGTTGGTTTAAGTCCAACAATACATTCCTCAAAAAGGGCGTAGAAGAACAAAGTAATCCATCAACGTGTAGCATTCAATTTATTCCGGACCATTAAAGAATTCTGGAGGATATCAGAATGTTGGCGTACCGGCTTCCATCTACCCCCATTCATTCTTCTCTCTCTCTCTCTCCATCTACCCCCATTCATTCCTCTTTCCGCGTCTTTCGTTTTACACTACTGATTAAAAATCGAAACTTTATGTGTCTGATGCTACAGAAGAAGGGGTTTATGCGCATGCGTCTACTTCTATTGTTCTGGTGTCTCTGATGGGACCGTCTTACAGCGCACGTAGTGGTGTGGCATGTGTATTGCATCGTTTTCAGCAAGCGTTGCGTTGCCATATGAACCTGAAATTTTACTGATCCGTTGCCCATGTGGACGCAATATTTAAAAAAAAAATCTCGTTGCCGTTGTCGTGTGGATGTAGCCTTAGACTCACTACTTGGAATGTCCAGGGATTGGGCCATGTAATTAAAAGAAAGAAGATTTTAACATATTTTGAAACTAGATAGAACTCAACGCCAACGGCGTGGATGGGGATGCCTCCGCCCGGTAGACTACACGCCTTATTAAGTTGTGATCTGGGGATGGACATTTGACCTCACAGTAATCTTGACCTGGTGAAATTACTTGTATCTGCCTTGGAGATATTGTGTTCACAAGGTTTTCGGACAGACATTTGACCTCACAGTGACCTTGACCTTAGACCTTTTGATCTCAAAATCTAATCAGTTCATGTTTGTCCCAAAGCACACAAATGGTGAAAGTTTGGTGAAATTTCTTTCATTAGCCTTGGAGATATCGCGTTCACAAGGTTTCGGGACGGACGCACGCACGGACGGACAACCCGAAAACATCATGCCTCCTGCACCTTACGGTGGCGGAGGCATAAAAACTAAAATCTGATATAGCATTACTTCAGGAAACAAGGCTATCTGATACAGAACATCTGAAACTTTAGAGGGACTGGGTAGGCAAAGTTTACTTCTCCTCCCATTCACAGAACAAGAAAGGCACAGCCATACTCATAAATAAGAACCTTCCTTTCATCTTGGCACATGAAGAAAAAGATTCAGAAGGGAGATTTATTTTGATTAGGGGTTTGATTCTTGAACAACGTATAACTATTCTCAATATGTATGCCCCAAATAATGATTCACCCCAGTTTATGTCGCAAATGATTTTGATGTTTAGCCATCATTGCAATGGCCTGGGCTTCTTAGCCGGCGATTTTAGCTGTATAATGAACACTTCTCTGGATAAATCCTCCTCTGCAAACATGTCTAACCCAAGGTCATCTACCGTCCTTAAAGATTTATGCACAGATACCGGATTAATAGATATATGGGCGACACTTAAATCCTAAAGTGAGGGACGACATGTTTTACGCTACGTTCACACTGCAAGGCTTAATGCTCAATTCCGATTTTTTTGTGAAATCCGATTTTTTTGTGAGGTCGTTCACATTAACAAATATATGCGACTTGTATGTGATCCTCAGTATGAACGAAAAGCGACCTAAAAGTGTTCCGCATGCGCATTGCAGGATACGACGACGTCACACGCAGTGAGCATGGCCAGTGTTTACGGAAGTAAAACCGCCCGGTTGCGGTATGACCCATCCAATCTAGCTTGAATAGCTGTATCCCCCCCCAAAATGGAAATCAGCTCCCTAACCTCTGCGTCCTTCCATTGAGAAGATTCAGAACCTTCACAGCCCGAAGCGTCCCTCGCATTGATGTCATGCGCAGGGGCGCAGATACGTTTTTTGAACGGGGGGGGGGGGACAAAAAACTGGGGGGGACAAAGCTGCCAGCAAACCAACCCCAACCCCGATATGCCTGTCAAACTTGTTGTTAGTAACCATAGCAACCAAGCTCGAGCTCGCAACCTGTGCAGTCTGCGCAGCTCAACCAACCGAATATCAGTCTTTGTTTTGTTTTATGTGAGTTGTTGCAACTATGTATACACTGCCGTGCACCTCAATAAACCGAATGGTAATTAGTCTTTTGATTTTTCCGTGAGGTTTGCCTTATGCAAAGAAAGACAGCATAGACGTTTTTTCCTCCCTATAAGTAGGGGGGACCGAACGAGGTGAATTTAAATATGACTCGTCCCCCCCTCTATCTGCGCCTGTGATTATGCGCCATGTTGTTGTAACTTTTTTGAGAGACCCGCCGCCTACTTCAGCGCAGAATAGTGACGTTTGTGGCTTGTTGATGACGTGTAAGTTGGATGAATGCGACCTGGCGGTTCAGACTGAAGTCGCATATGAAAAGAGCGGATAGGAATCGGAATTAGCACCACATATCCAAACGGCCTGGGTCGGATTTGAAAAAATCGGATCTGTGTCGTTCATATTGTCAATAAAAGATCGGATACAGGTCACATATGGGCGAAAAGATCGGATTTGAGTCACTTCAGCCTGCAGTGTGAACGTAGCCTTATTCACATCCTCACAATTCGTATTCTAGACTGGACTTTTTTTTTTTTAATTCCCAAAAAATTTTACATTCGGTTCAGACCTTTTGTATAGATAGAGATGAAAGTGGAGCAAAGAAAAAAAACCTGAACTTTTGAAAGTCAAACTAAGATTTGGGGGGGGCAACATCCCCTGAAAAAATTGTAACATAACACGCAAAACGCTGCATTCTAGTGCATTTTAGTACTTATTTTCACTAAAACAAGTTATAACTTTTAAGCCTTTTTCTTTCATGTACATTAATGATTAACATGTCAAAAACATCTAATTTAATTCCCCGAGTTAATGAGTAATTTTCAGGAGTGCATTTAGAAAACGCGGTGATTTTCCTGCTACACAGTTCATTACTTTGAAAAATATCAGACAGTTGAACTCAGCAAAATCCCAAAACAGTCCTGTTAAAAAGTAAAGGTCTGTTAGAGTTTCTAAAGCTTTCAGGTTTCAATGTTGGGGACGTTGAGCCTCGTTTATCAATCTTTTAGTCGAGTTGTGCGTTTGCAGAAGCTAAAGTGAACTAAACATTTCCAATTCACATTTATGCGAGTTGAAGCCAATAGTTTACATTAGTTTGTATTGTCTGTAAATTTAAACACCAATGAAGACCAAATTTCTCATGTAAATCAGGGGCGTAGCTAGGATTTTTCAGGGTGTGTGTGTGTGTGTCACACACTGACTGGCAGCCTGAGTGCATTACCGTATTTTCTGGACTATAGAGCGCACCTGTATATAAGCCGCATCCGCTCTATTTTTTAAAAAAAAAATTAAAAAAAGATATACAAGCCGCACCGGGCTATAAGCCGCAGATATCTATGTTGAAAAATTAGATATTTACTGCATGTACAGAACGATTTTGTACTGTAAATGTACATGTATGTACCTGAACAGATTCTTTCCGAACAGTGCCTTTTAACACGGCAGCAACTTTGCTGATTAAAACGGAACAGAACCAAGAGAAAATAACCGGTATTTATTTACCTTCATTTCTCCTGTGTTTGAAACCACAAGTCACTTTAATCATCTTCGCTGGATTTGAAAATAATTACCAGTTAGTCATTTGTCGTGCGTGTTCTATCTGCTAAAAGATCTGCTAATTCTTCTTTGCATTGATTTTTCGTCTATCTTATTTTTGATTCTACTTCCGGTTAGAGCGCCCCTAGCGGTGGAAGAAAAATCCACAGAATAGCCACACCTTTGTATAAGCCGCATGGTTCAAAACCTAGGAAAAAAGTAGCGGCTTATAGTCCAGAAAATACGGTATGTAACAAAAAATAAATTACCATTGCTAGTTTTAGGCAGCTTAGAAACCGGCTCTTCCATTATTGCTGTTTCTTCCATGTTTTCTTGATGTTGTGTTCTAGAAACGGCACTAAAACTTCGCTTCGAAACCACAAAATGCATCTTTGATGGACAAAAATGTATAATAAATTGCTTACCTCTCTTCAGGTCGAAAGGAGGAGGAAAGGTTTGCTTGTTTTGACATGGCGAATTAACACAAAAGGAAATACTTGTAATTCGCAACTAAAAAGCCTGCAGCTACACTGGCAGCTTGACCATGCCTTCTAGTGCGGTTTCCACTGGAATTTTTAAAGAAATTCTGGACAGAGATCCATCCAATTTTTATGCCCGCCATCAATGGTATTTTAAGAGATGGCATCCCCCCTCCTGGAGATACGCTTCCATTAGTCTGCTTTTAAAAAAAGATGATAACCCTTGGGATTGTTCATCATTTAGGCCTATTAGTCTCCTAAATGTGGACTACAAAACTGTTGCAAAGGTACTGGCTCGGAGATTAGAAAACATCCTTCGGAAAATAATAAACCCAGATCAGGCAGGGTTTGAAAAATCAAGATATGGTACAGACAATGTACGCCGTGCTCTTAATGTTGTTCAGTATCTTAATACTCAAAAACCCGGCGCTGATGGTCTCCCTTGATGCCGAAAAGGCCTCTGACCGAGTGGAATGGTCTTTTTTGTTTCTGGTATTAGAAAAATTCGGTCTGGGCTCTAACGTCATTAATATGATTAAAACTTTCTATTCAGACTCAATAGCCACGGTTATTAACGGCCTGCTGTCTGATGGCTTCCCGGTGCGCCCCGTCACCTTTATTATTTATATTGTTTATTGAACCTTTGGCCGAGGTCATCAGAATTAACCTCTAGGATAGGTGACGAAAACCACATTATTTCCTTATTTGCAGATGTCGTCCTTTTAGATTTGAATAAACCCGAGAAATCTATCCCAGCAGTTTTGAAACCTATAGCCATATTCAGTACCTTATCGGGTCATAAGATTAACCTAGGGAAGTCGGTTGCTACGCCCTTTAATATCCCCCAGGATATGTCAATACAATCTCCTTTTCAAGTGTCTAAGAGGCGTTTCAAATATTTAGGTATCTTTGTCACTCCTGATTCAAATAATCTGCTTGAAACTAATTACTCACCCCGAATTCAAAAGGTTAAGAATGAGCTGACAAAATGGGCCTCCTTACCAACTTCTCTTCTTGGGAAAAATCAACACTATAAAAATGAATATTCTGCCTCGGTTGAACTATTTCAAAATCTCCCGTGCTATTTGACCCCTGCCTTCTTTAAGTCACTGAACTCTCATATCTCTCGCTATATTTGGAATAACAAACACCAAAGAGTTAAGTTCTCTATACTTACGAAGCCAAAGGATCTGGGATGCTTATCCCTGCCCAATCTACAACTATATTATTGGTCAGCACAACTTAAAACGATGTCAAATTGGTTTATGAACAAGAAAGATTCCTTATGGTTGGGTCTTGAATCTTGGCTCAGGTGGATAAGGCGCCATACCATAAATCCGGGGACCCGGGTTCGATTCTGGCCCGAGGTCATTTCCCGATCCCTCCCCGTGTCTCTCTCCCGCTCATTTCCTGTCTCTACACTGTCCTATCCAATAATAAAGGTGAAAAAAGCCCAAAAAATATCTTTAAAAAAAAAAAAATCATCTCAAGAATAACAATAGTCTATAACACATTACTGGTTTGGCGAGATGTGAAGAAATACCTAATTATTCCCCCTGCCATCTCTCTCCGTTCTCCCCTGGCTCTGAATCCAGATTTACCAGCACAGATTAGGAGTATTGGTTTGATGGAGTGGACATCTAAGGGCCTGTCAAACTTTACAGACCTGTTGGTCTCCGACTCTTAAGTCATTTGAGCAAATCAGGGCTGGTTTTAATATCCCCACACGGATTTTTACAAGTATCGCCAAATTCGTCACTTTATCGGGTCTCTCTTGAGGACAGGCGGGATCCGCATGAGACCGTTAGAGCTGGAAAATACTATAGTTTTGGCCAAATCTCCCAAAGGACTGATTTCCAAGATTTATACTTCATTACTTTATTCTGATTCTTCAGGCTACGACTCTCTGAGGCTGTTGTGGGAGCGTGATCTGGAGGTGACGTTTAATCAGACTGGGACAAGGTCTGCAGCGGGGTTTTTCCTAAATGTACTTCAATCTCTAGACATGAACAGAACTTGAAATTTTTTCACCGAACTTATTACACACCTGTTCGCCTCCACAGAATGTTCCCTGACACTTCTAACCTTTGTTATAAATGTAAAACACACAAAAGTACATTTATTCACTTGGTTTGGTCATGTGACCGCATCCAGACTTTCTGGAAGGGGGTTCACTCTGTAATCCAGGAGGTCACTGGTAAACAGTTTTTGCTGACTCCTTCTTTCTATCTACTGGGCCATGCTCCAGATCATTTCTCGGACATGGGACATTCGTATATAACATAACGTCTTTTCTTCTCACTTTCTGTTACTGTAGTCAGTCTTTCACGTTTCATTCGCCCACTCACGTCCTCCATTTTTCTCTCCTGTTTCAAATTTGTATCCCACAATGGCTTGCGCGAACGGGGAAAGCCCACCACATCATGCATGACGTAGTATCTTGAATTGGGTCATGGTGAAGCAGGAAAAAATAGCGGAGAATTTAGGGCCACGTGGCCTTAAATTCATTAATTGTTCTTTTTAAAAAAAAACACTAATAAAATTGGAAGTCTGTGATTTGAGTTCAGTAGGTTTCGGTCCACTAAACAAAAATAATCGGGTATCAGGGAAATTTTTTTTTATGATTTACACTTGAAAAATCTGAATGGCAGTCTAGCTTTAAATCCAAGATTAAATCCAACTATAAACCGTTATTATAATCCATAGGGCCAAATTACTCAATTCTGATTGGCCAATCAAGGAGGGCTTTTTTTCCTTAATACGGGGCTGTATTTCTGAAATGCTATTGGCTAGTTCATTGCTTGGTTACGGGGCCGTATTTCTGAAATGCTATAGAGATCTTGCAGTCACGTGATCGGAAAGTACACAGCCGCCATCTTGTCGGTCAACAGCACAGCTGAATATTGCTGCACTCGTGTACAGAATGGATCAATTTCAACCGACGGACTACACGGCTCATTTTTCTAATGAACAGATAACTAGATATATGTCTAAAATAAACGATCTACAGATTAGTGACCCTTATGGCTTACCGGACGGAGTTTTCACAACCGTGTCAGTGGATATGGAACTGCCAGAGGTGGAATACCCGGACGTGTATAATTACCTCATCAACTTTCCCTCGCTGTTCAGTGGTGAAGCACTGCATGCTTATAAATCTCTGGACAGTTATCTTTACAGAAATTCAGGATTTGTCAGCGACTCAGATGTGGCATCTTGTAAACAAGAAAATGATCCTCACTGGATGGGTAAGTCACTTAAGTATTGAGTATAGCACTGACCAGCCGATTATAGAATAGAATAAGGTAATTCCAGCTGTAATTCCAAATCGTCCGTCTTGTTTACCATGGATCTGGCGTTGGAGAGGTAGAGGCTTAGCAGTGGAGATTTGAGTGGCTGTTTTCTGAGCTTAGTCAACAGGCCGGCTCTGCAGCCTCGCTTTTGCTTCCTCTCCCGGCGCCGCCTCCTTCGCTTTGCTTCCAATAACAATCCACGGAGACCCTGCTGGTCTCGCTATCTCGTCCGGAATGTTTTTTTTTTTCTCATCCGGAATGCTGTGCATGCGATGGAAATCGCTACAAACCGTCATTTTCTGCTTGAAACCAATGTCCAGTAAGTCCATACGGTTGTAGTGGATATTGAAGTCCGGTACAGACGAACAACACGCAAAAATACACACAAAAAACA
Organism: Neoarius graeffei; assembly: GCF_027579695.1. Classification (NCBI taxonomy): domain Eukaryota; kingdom Metazoa; phylum Chordata; class Actinopteri; order Siluriformes; family Ariidae; genus Neoarius; species Neoarius graeffei. The sequence goes on along the minus strand of NC_083589.1, from coordinate 30,603,980 downwards.
TAAAAAACGTGCACAGGTAGGGAGAGCTTGTAGCCGCAGCCGTTGTAGTAGAATTGTATATAGTAGGGTTTTCCAGAAGAAAAGGTAGAAGTAGAACCAGAAGTAGAAGGTGGAAATATGGCGTTTGACCGACAAGATGGCGTCTGTCACAATCTGGATCGGCTGTGACGTCACATGCAAGTGCTCCATAGGCTAGTTCATTGCTTGGTTACGGGGCTGTATTTCTGAAATGCTATTGGCTAGTTCATTGCTTGGTTACGGGGCCGTATTTCTGAAATGCTATTGGCTAGTTCATTGCTTGGTTACGGTTACAAAAAGTAGCAAATTTTGTCAACAAAATGGCTGACTCTGCTGACTCAGCAATGCCACGTTTCGATTAGTTGCTGGACTGGACTAACAACACAGATGTCCTGTACAAGAAGGGCCAAAGTCGTCTCCACCTCTTGAGAAGACTGAGGTCTTTTGGTGTGTGCAGGACACTGCTTAGGACTTTTTATGACTCTGTGGTAGCATCAGCGATTTTCTACGCTGTGGTCTGCTGGGGCTGTGGAAGTTCAGAGAGGGACAGGAAGAAACTTAATAAACTGGTCAGAAGGGCTGGCTCAGTCTTGGACCGTCCTCTGGACTCCATTGAGGTGGTGGGTGAGAGGAGGATGTTAGCCAAGCTGACCTCAATCATGGATAATCCCTCTCACCCCCTACATGAGACTGTGGGGGCTTTAAGCAGCTCGTTTAGTAGGAGACTGCTACACTCATGGTGTAAGAAGGAGAGATACCGCAGGTCATTCATACCTGCTGCTGTCAGACTGTAGAACACCCACAACTTGTAACGTAGCAACAATAACCTGTTTGTCGTTATATTTGCACTACTTCACCACTACTACCTCTGCCATCTCTCATCGATGCAATTATTATGTGCAATTAATATAGGCCTTAAACTATTTTTATGCATACTTATATACATAAATTTTATATATATGTGTGTATATATACACAGAGTCTACATGTAGTGTGCAATTTTTCCGAGCCTCTCAATAAGGCAATTTTTCTATACTTTTTCAGTTTTATTTGTTATCTGTTTGACATTTTCTTGCTACTGTAACACGTGAATTTCCCCCATGTGGGATGAATAAAGTGAATCTAATCTAATCTAATATTTGACGAAGAAATGATAAACCAATTGAAAGCTGCAAGCGAAAATGAAAATAACCCCCCCACCCCCAAAAAAGTGCGAATTTTTGGCTTTCCGTGTTTAAGAAACGGGCTGCAGAAAGACAAATAAACGAGACTCTAGTGGCATATAAATGCTGTGAGTTAGACAAGGTGCTATCGCAGTTTTATGGAGAAGTGAGGAAAGAAAATGGGGAAAACTATGAACCAGACGCTCTTAGAGTAATGCAAGCAGCATTGGATCGGCATCTGAGACCAGAGAAATATCCGGGATCGATCCTGAAAGATGTTACTTTTCAAGAATCACGAAAAGTCGTCGAGGGAAAAGCGAGAGATTTGCGAAAACAAGGAACGCTTTAGAAACTGATTCAAACGTGCAAGATAGTCTCGCGCCCTGATTGGTTCAGAAAACGTGAATGACAAAATGTTGCGAACTTGAATGGCTTCCGAAGTATGAATTTGGGCCTATATATTATAAACAAGTAATCGTATGGTTCCTCGTAAAATTAAGGACCAATTTCACACGTGATTGCGAAGTTTTGAACTTCGAAATCACTCGTGAAATTAAGCCTTAATTTTACTCGGCCCCATACGATTACCTATACTAATGCTCAAGGTGTTATTTATTAATAAACACTAAAATCATTTCTGAATCACTGTGGTATGAAGCAGAACAACAAATAATCCACCACACTGCTCTTAACGCACTCTGCTGTATGCTGTACTGCATCACACCACCATGGTGTGGATTCTTTCTGTGTAAACACACGGTGTGTCCAGTTCCTCTTCACTTATACACAGCTGTCTGACGCCTCAAACAAAATAATAAACCCAGAGAGTGTATATCATGATTCTGTATAAACAAAAATAAATACAAGCGTGTGATGTAATGAAGTACTGGAGAACTCCAGAAAGTGCTGGATGTTGCGGACGGAGGGCTGGTGCTATGTTACCATTCTGCAGGCACCATGCTGCCGTCGACGTCCCACATCGTTCTCTTGCCGTTCATCTCTGTGGTGTAAACGACCCATCGGTGACGGCCTGCAGCAGAGACAGCAATAGAAAGGCCGGTTATGACGGAGTCATGGATTACATTTATACAAGCTGCAGATTCGCAAATTACAAGCATGGTGAAGACCCTGAGAAATGGAAACACGAAATTAAAAATCAACACCACAGCGATGGGCCAATTCAGATCATTTACACCACGCTACTGAGGCGTTCTACTCCACCGCTTAATCAACCCGAGGGACTGGGTGGAAATAACCTGGATAAGCTGGGGTCAAATCTTTTACTGCAAAAAACACCACACACATTTCATTACACTGCTGGATATACCAGGGTTTTGTACAATAATATGAATGCCAGCGTGTTAAATAGAGATGAAAGTGGAGCAAAGAAAAAAACCTGAACTTTTGAAAGTCAAACTAAGGTGGGGGCAACGTCCCCTGAAAAAATTTTAATAACATAACACACAAACCCCTGCATTCTAGTGCATTTTAGTACTTATTTTCACTAAAACAAGTTATAACTTTTAAGCCTTTTTCTTTCATGTGCATTAATGATTAACTTGTCAAAAACATCTAATTTAATTCCCCGAGTTAATGAGTAATTTTCAGGAGTGCATTTAGAAAACGCGGTGATTTTCCTGCTACACAGTTCATTACTTTGAAAAATATCAGACAGTTGAACTCAGCAAAATCCCAAAACAGTCCTGTTAAAAAGTAAAGGTCTGTTAGAGTTTCTAAAGCTTTCAGGTTTCAATGTTGGGGACGTTGAGCCTCGTTTATCAATCTTTTAGTCGAGTTGTGCGTTTGCAGAAGCTAAAGTGAACTAAACATTTCCAATTCATATTTATGCGAGTTGAAGCCAATAGTTTACATTAGTTCGTATTGTCTGTAAATTTAAACACCAATGAAGACCACATTTCTCATGTAAATCAGGGGCGTAGCTAGGATTTTTCAGGGTGGGTGTGTGTGTGTCAGTCACACACTGACTGGCAGCCTGAGTGCATTATGTAACAAAATAAATTACTGTGGCAGCGGGGGGCGTGGTCAAGCATTGGTCTGTGGCAGGAGGGCGGAGTCAGGGAAGGTAAGTGGCAGAATCACTGCACCTGATGTTAATTAATGTGTTTGTGTGTGTGTGTCTTCCCAGTGACCGCGCCCTGTTTAAGGAGAGACAGCGAGAGCAGAGAGAGCTCTCTCCCCAACCAGATGACTGATGTGTGTGCGGGTGTCTGAGTGTGTGTGAGAGTGTGCATAGGCTGAAAAGCTGAATAAAGCCAGTTTTGTGAACTCAGTTCTGTCCTGCCGTCCTTCTGTGCTCCACCCACCTACACAAACTGTCACAATTCCCATTGCTAGTTTTAGGCAGCTTAGAAACCGGCTCTTCCATTATTGCTGTTTCTTCCACATTTTCTTGATGATGTGTTCTAGAAACGGTGCTAAAACTTAGCTTCGAAACCACAAAATGCAACTTTGATGGAAATATATATAATAAATTGCTTACCTCTCTTCACGTTGAAAGAAGAAGGAAAGTTTTGCTTGTTTTGACACGGCGAATTATTAACACAAGAGGAAATACTCATAATTCGCAACTAAAAAGACTGCAGCTACACTGGCAGCTTGACCATGCCTTCTAGTGCGGTTGTGTTACGCAGAATGGTGTGTCCTGCGCACCTTAGCACGTGCACCTGAAGGTGCACCTTCGGCACGTGCGCCTAACGAGCTCCGGCACGCGCACCGTTCACAAAGAACACCTGTCTTTAATCAATGAACTATGTTTGGGCTATTTAAGGACCACGCCCATGCAAGGACAATGCGAAGTATTACGCCACGTCTAGGAACGCGAAAAATCCGAAAAATAAATTTCTCCATTCGGGAAACCGGAGATTTTCAAGAGTTTTGTCAAATATCCGGATTTCCAAGTAAATCCGGAAGACTTTCATCCCTGATTAAAGGAGAACTGAAGGCAAAAATTATCATCAAAATTCTATTTCTCATTTTATTAAATATCGGAATGCATTTTTGATAGCTATTTTGTCACTGCTATAACAAGTTATGAGTGTTTGAAATATGCTCTGTGTCCATAAGTCAAAGCAACGGCCGTAAACGAGATTCGCTGAGACCTGTGCGAGACGTTGTAGGACGGAAGTAAAACGTACAGCGGAAATCAAAGCGACCAACATCTGCCAACGTTGCCAAAAGACGCGCGCGCCCTCTTTCGAATGCTGACGTCATCAAGCCGGAAGTTTTCCCTGTGTCCGAAATCGCTCCCTACTCACTATATAGTGCGGACGCCATTTTGTAGTGCTGTCCGGAACCTTAGTGAGGATTATGTGGGAAATGCGCTCAGTATAATATGTATTTATCACAAAAATACATACATGTATTTATTATTTTGAAAACCCGCCAGCCGCCTGATCTGGCACGTTTTAATCATGCGACAGTAATGACGTAAATACCAGCGTGACGGACTCGTCCTTATCCTGTCGTCTTTCCAACTCATTCGAAGTCGTATGGAATAATCTCCATGTCACGTACGCGCGGGAGGCAGATGTACGTGCAGAAGTATACAGTTTAATAAAGTGCAGAATATATACACAGTGAGACGATACATACACAGGCAAACGATCCAAAACGGCAGGCGAGATCAAAAACGAGAATACAGGCAAAAGGGTCGGTCGAGGCGCAAACAGGACATCAAAGGCTAAGCGAGGACGAGAAACAGGAAATCAAGACAACGGGTAGAAAGGCTCGGTAATGCGTATCGTAATACTTTGCGATGCAAATGCATCAGCACAGTCCTTAAATAGGCAAACACACGGTTCCTTAATTGAGCTCAGGTGCGCCTTGTTCACGGCGTGCGTGCTGGAGTCCACTCGGCGCACCTTCAGGTGTACACGCCACAGCGCACAGGACTGACACTCCATCACTGATGAAACTGGCAAATCTCGAAATTACTCTAAATTGGAATGATACGGCGATCTGGCCGCTGCGTAAACAGTTTTCAAAATGGCGGCGCTGACACTTCACGTTTGAAGTCTCGCACAAGTCTCGTGAAGATCGTGCGGATAAGCGACGCCTGCCGTGGACCAAACGGACTCCATTCAACACGAATAAAAACCGAAAAGCCTGATAAGTGGAATATAATCTGCCAATACGAGTCACGATATAAGGTTACTAAAACCGAAAACGTAACTGAATAACACGGTAATTAAGAAATAAAGCAAGTTTAAAAATGACTTCAGTTCTCTTTTAAGGCCAGTACAGTGGGGGAGGGAGAGATGGAGGGAAGCAAGGACTTTATAGTCGTAGAGAATATGAAGGTTTTTTTCCCTCATAAATGTATGACTAATTTCAGAAATTGAGTTCCTCCCCTCACAATATTATCCCCTGCCTCAACTCCGTTGTTTTTTTTTTTAATATATGCACCTACAATGACCCTAATACGCTGTAATAGCTTTGCTTGTATCTTTTTTTTTAAAATAAAGACTGTTATTAGTAATAAATAAGGGTGTCAGGAAGTGATCAAATCTGCTGGAGATTCATAAGGCAGGGATCTGACTTTTGATGACATCACTGACTCTGCACTGATACAACACTGACTCGATTTAATAACGGATACGATCGACTTTTATCCAACTTTATCCTGAATCTGGAGCCTGATGTTAATTCACGACTGATGATGTAAAGAAAAACTTCTTTTTTTTTTTTTAAATACACATGTTATCTGTCCTTGTTTGATAAGAACTGATTTATAATCCATCGTAATTGATTTATGATCGTTACCTTGATTCATTTCCATCATTGCATCCTTCTAAATCTCCTGATCGTTACACTCCTGTCACATACTGGAGATTTCAGCACTGTGACTTATGTCAGAACTGGGTTTCTCCTGTTAGAGATATGGTGCGTTTCCCCCATAATCTCTCCTGCAAGTGTCATGATACGCATCAACATCCACGCTAAAAAACGTGATACGCCATTTAATAATCACGACACGTGCATATTCAGAACGTTACACTACAAAATATGGGAAAGCTCAAAACAGGGTGCAAATATTTATGCACAACAGCATAGTAGCAAATATTTATGTATTAGGAAGCTTACCAAAGAAATACATCTTGTCTTCGTAGTACTTGTTGCCGTATTTGTCGACGCCGACCAGAGCTCCTGTTTTCACATCGTTTACCCTGTAATTAAATAAAAATACATAAAAATCTACAGCCGGACTGTATGAGCTCTTGCAGGCTGCGTAAGCAAACAGTTGCTTATTTTAGCAACACATGATATAATTAATACACCAAAAGTATGTGGACACCCCTCCTAACGACCGACTTCAGGCGTTTCAGGCACATCCACTACCAACAAATCAAACCCTCAGCCACACACTCTCCACAGACAAAACACTGGCAGGAGATGCTGTCAGACTGAAGAGCTCAGTCAAAAGACATCACCTTCATCACAAGCCAGTTTGTGAAATTTGTGTCCTGCTAGATCGGCCCCGGTCATCTATACGGTGTCTTGCAAAAAAGTATTCGTCCCCCTTGGTGTTTGTCCTGTTTTGTTGCATTACAAGCAGGAATTAAAATGGATTTTTGGACAGTTAGCACCATTTGATTTACACAACATGCCTACAACTTTAAAGATGCACGTTGTTTTTTTCCCTTGGGACACAAACAATAATTAAGATAAAAAACAGAAACCTGGGGGCAGCACGGTGGTGTAGTGGTTAGCGCTGTTGCCTCACAGCAAGAAGGTCCGGGTTCGGGCCCCGTGGCCGGCGAGGGCCTTTCTGTGCGGAGTTTGCATGTTGTCCCCGTGTCCGCGTGGGTTTCCTCCGGGTGCTCCGGTTTCCCCCACAGTCCAAAGACATGCAGGTTAGGTTAACTGGTGACTCTAAATTGACCGTAGGTGTGAATGTGAGTGTGAATGGTTGTCTGTGTCTATGTGTCAGCCCTGTGATGACCTGGCGACTTGTCCAGGGTGTACCCCGCCTTTCGCCCGTAGTCAGCTGGGATAGGCTCCAGCTTGCCTGCGACCCTGTAGAACAGGATAAAGCGGCTACAGATAATGAGATGAGATGAGATGAGATGAGATGAACAGAAATCTGGAGTGTGCATAGGTATTCACCGTCCAAAGTCAATACTTTGTAGAGCCACCTTTTGCTGCAAGTCTCTTGGGGTATGTCTCTATTACCCCTTTTCCACCAAATCAGTTCCAGGGCTGGTTCGGGGCCAGTGCTGGTGCTGGTTCACAACTCGTTCAACTTGCAAGCCAGCTGAGAACCAGTTTGCTTTTCCATAGCTCGTGGTGCTAAGGGAAGCCACGTCAGTTACGTCGTTGTATACGTCAGTTACGTCGCTACGCTTGGATAAACCTTGGCGCGAATATCAAAGCAAAAACAACACGGAAGAAGCAGCAGCAGCAACAACAATAATAATAATAATGGATGACTTCGTTTGTACAGCCGCTGCTTCTCGTCGCTTAAAAATGGCGATCTTTCGCGGTCTTATTATTGTTGTTGGTCTTAACAACTCCGCCCCCCGACTGACGTAGGCAGTTCTTTCCTCTGGCCCAGCAGAGAGTTGGTGCTAGCCTGGAACCGGTTTTTCTGGCCCCAGAGCCAGTTCTTTGTCAGTGGAAACAGAAAACCCGGTTCCAAACTAAGCACTGGCCCCGAACCAGCCCTGGAACTGCTTTGGTGGAAAAGGGGCATATTAGCTTAGCACATCTAGCCACTGGGATTGCTGCCCATTCCTCAAGGCAAAACTGCTCCAACTCCTTCAAGTTAGATGGGTTGTGTTGGTGGACAGCGATCTTCAAGTTCTGCCACAGATTCTCAATTGGATTGAGGTCTGGGCTTTGATTAGGCCATTCCAAGACATTTAAATGTTTCCCTTTAAACCACTCCAATGTAGCTTTAGCAGTATGTTTAGGGTCATTGTCCTGCTGGAACGTGAACCTTCATCCAAGTCTCAAACCTCTGGCCGACTCAAACAGGTTTTCCTCCAGAATTGCCCTGTATTTAATGCCATCCATCTTTCCTTCAGTCCTGACCAGCTTTCCTGTCCCTGCGGATGAAAAACATCCCCACAGTATGATGCTGCCACCACCATGCTTCACTGTAGGAATGGGGTTCTCAGGGTGTTGGGTTTGCACCACACATGGCATTTCCCATGATGGCCAAAAAGATCAATTTTAGGTGGGGTTTACATTAGACCGTATCAGCAGATCATCAGATTAACGTTTTTAAAACGATTAGCGTGCACACAGCAACACCAATACACGATTCGCGTGCACACAGCAACGCCAATACACGGATATGCTCGGCTCCGCAGGCATCCTGTGCTCCAAATCACTCCGCCCTGAACAGCGAGTGCCCTCTGGAGGGTGCGCACTCCGGCCCTGCGCAGCTCACAGAGCGCGCGAGTGAAGCACACGAGCAGTGATTCGGGACTGAGCCGCTGTGTGTGTGATCTCAGTGCATGTCAGGCATGCGCGTCACTTACCACTTGCAAGTGGAAGGATGGCAAGCCTAAAGACAATCATAACTACACAATGGGCAGTATTTGCATCAGTATTTGCAGTATTTTCATACTTTTATACTCTTTAATGAAAGGTGATACAAGGCGGAAGTCCGCGCCATTTTTCAGCAGTCGCGTCACATGACCAACGCCAGCGAATCAGGAAGGTGGATGTCACAGTGACGTTGTCCAATGAGACGCCAGCTAGAGCTCAGCACAGCGTATCCGCGTATTCTCAATGTTTACACAGCACCGGAGCTGACACGATCTGGATTGAATACGTGGACCCTGGCGGATTCCCGTTTCCCGGCGTTTCCAGGCGTTTTAATGTAAACGGACAGTGCATCCGCGAAGAAAACGAGACAGATACGGTCTAATGTAAACTTGCATTAGTCTCATTTGACCAGAGAATCTTCTTCCATGTGTTTGGGGAGTCTGCCACATGCTGCTGGGCAAACTCCAAACGTGTTTTCTTTAAGCAATGACTTTTTTTCTTCTGGCCACTAGTCCATAAAGCCCTGCTCTGTGGAGTGTACAGCTTAAAGTGGTCATTTGGACAGATCCTCCCATCTCCGCTGTGGATCTTTGCAGCTCCTTCAGTGTCATCTTTGGTGTCTTTGTTGCATCTCTGATTAATGCCCTCCTGTGAGTTTTGGTGGACGTCCTTCTCTTGTCAGGTTTGTAGTGGTGCCATATTCTTTCCATTTTGCTATAATGGATTTAATGGCGCTCCCTGGGATATTCAAAGTTTGGGATATTTTTTATAACCCAACCCTGATCCATACTTCTCCACAACTTTGTCTCTGACCTGTTTGGAGGCTCCTTGGTTTTCATGTTGTTGCTTAGTAGTGTTGCAGAGTCAGGGTCCTTCCAGAACAGGTTGATCTCTACAGACATCATGTGACAGATCATGTGACACTTTGATTGCACACAGGTGGATCTTAATCAACTAATTACATGACTTATGAAGTGAATTGGTTGGAGCAGCTCTTATTTAGGGGTTTCATACGAAAGGGGGTGAATACTTAGGCACACTCCAGATTTCTGTTTTTTCATCTTAATTATTGTTTGTGTCACAAGAAAACAATTTGCACCTTTAAAGTTGTAGGCATGTTGTGTAAATCAAATGGTGCTAACCCTCCAAAAATCCATTTTAATTTCAGCTTGTAATGCGACAAAACAGGACAAACACCAAGGGGGATGAATACTTTCGCAAGACACTGTAGCTGTGTTTGAACTATAACATCTCAACAATGAACCATTAAAGCAGGCAAACTCACATACTGTAACAGGGCTGCTGAGTGCTGAAGAGCATAGTGTGTAATGACCTCCTACTCTGTTGTAACCTTCACTACAGACTTCCACACTGCCTCGTGAAACCGTGTGCCGAGAGCTTCACGGACGGAGTTTCCACAGCCGAGCAGCTGCACACAAGCCAAAGATCACGGTGTGCAACACCAAGCATCGGCTGGAGTGGTGTAAAGCACACCGCCACTGGACTCTGGAGCGGTGCAAACGTCTTCTCTGGAGTGATGAGTCACACTTTACTATCTGACTAGATGGTCTGATGGACGAATCTGGGTTTGGTACATGCCGGGAGAAATGTTACCTCCTGTGCCAACAGTAAAGTCTGTTGGAGGAGGAATAAAGACCTGGGGCTGTTTTTCAGGGTCCATTTCCAGTGAAGGGAAATGGTAATATTAAAATGCATATCACGGGTAAATTCAGGAGCAAGATCAGTGTAATTCTCCTATTTTATATTAAACTTTGGTCAAATATCTGTCACATTCTGTGCAATGTTTTTCCCTTGCGCAATACCAGAAAAATTCAGTTGAAATCATGCTATTTGGGGCGAATTGTTCTGCCTCTGAAAAAACTTGGCAGATTTCCCGGGACTGATTTTCATGACGTTGCGTGCGGGACGCCTCCTTCTGAATCCTACATCAGCGCTGGTTTGTTTATGAGAAAACGACCTGGTGGTTTTCTGCAAATTTCTTCAACATTATCACGTCTCATCTCATTATCTCTAGACGCTTTATCCTTCTACAGGGTCGCAGGCAAGCTGGAGCCTATCCCAGCTGACTACGGGTGAAAGGCGGGGTACACCCTGGACAAGTTGCCAGGTCATCACAGGGCTGACACATAGACACAGACAACCATTCGCACTCACATTCACACCTACGGTCAATTTAGAGTCACCAGTTAACCTAACCTGCATGTCTTTGGACTGTGGGGGAAACCGGAGCACCCGGAGGAAACCCACGCGGACACGGGGAGAACATGCAAACTCTACACAGAAAGGCCCTCGCCGGCCCCGGGGCTCGAACCCGGACCTTCTTGCTGTGAGGCGACAGCGCTAACCACTACACCACTGTGCCGCCCACATTATGGCGTAATTATTAAAATGGTTAACAGATGTATCGTAGGAGGGTGTAGCAACACCAATCTTGATGGGATTAGTACTCATCGTTTCCCAAAAGACCGGACAATGAGAGAGAAATGGGAGCGCTTGGTCTACACAGGCTGTGCACTGAAACCGTGCAAAGCTCGCGCAGCCTGCTGGCGCTTCCGCAGGTGACGTCACGAATCTGGCTCCAGACTCCCTTGGGATTTTTCCAGACGCATTTTGTTATTTTATTTTTTTCTGCTGTAGACAGATGGCCTTGTGCAAAATTACCCTTCTGGATGAGTGTGTAAAGGGACATTCGTTCAGATAAAAAAAAAACCCACGAAATTGGTCCAGAATATGCCCTTTAAGGCTGCAACATACAAAGATATTTTAAGATTTTTCCCCCCCCCCTTTGTTTTTCTTTTTGTGATTGTATGGTTTGAGTTTTGTTCTTTGTTTGAACAGTTTGTCTGCAGGCTGTGACGTGGCTCTGGACCCAGTTTTGGACAGCGGTTTCCTTCAGGCCTTGGTCCACCATGGGTGATGCCTGTGCTCCTCGCTACGGACTGTAGTGAGCTCGTTGCTAGTTTTAACATCAGGGTTGTCCAACGCTCCGTGTTGCCCAGTGGCCGTGCAGGCGGTTTGGGACATACCTGTGTGCGCCTTTTGTTAGGATTGTGGGCAGCTACACCACTGCAATTACATCCTGACCCTTTTTGATGGACTACCTTTTTTTTTTTTTGTAAAGCGACCTTGGGTGCAAAAAAGGTGCTATACAAGTTGAACTTATTATTATTATCATCATTATCAATAATGCTTCCAACTTTGTGCCAACTGTTCGGAGAAGACTCTTTCCTGTTCCAGCATGATTAATGACTCGGGTTGCCGAGGTTACAGTGAAAGAACTCGAATGCCTTTGAATGCACTGAGCCCTGACCCTATCGAACGCCTCTGGCATGAACTGGAACGCCGATTGTGAACCAGGCCTTCTCGTCCAACATCAGCACCTGACGTCACTAATGCGCCTTTGACTGAATGAGCACAAAGTCAAAGATGTTGTCGAAAAGGTTTCAAGGAGAGTGGAGGACATTACGGAGGAGAAAGGGAGAACCAAGTCCATATTAATGCCTGTGATTTTGGAAAGGGATGTCCAACATGCTCATACAGACATGATGGTGAGGTCAGGTGAGGCGAGGTCAGGTGTGCACACACACGCACACACGCTACACAGCTAGCAGCTATGCTACACAGCTAGCAACTACACTACACAGTTATGCTACACAACACAGCTAGCAGCTACGCTACACAGCTAGCAACTACGCTACACTACACAGCTAGCAGCTACGCTACACAGCTAGCAGCTACGCTACACAGCTAGCAGCTACGCTACGCTACACAGCTAGCAACTATACAGCTAGCAACTACGCAGCTAGCAACTACACTACACTACACAGCTAGCAACTACACAGCTAGCAACTACGCTACGCTACACAGCTAGCAACTACACAGCTAGCAACTACGCAGCTAGCAACTACGCTACGCTACACAGCTAGCAACTACACAGCTAGCAACTACGGAGCTAGCAACTACACAGCTAGCAACTACGGAGCTAGCAACTACGCTACGCTACACAGCTAGCAACTACACAGCTAGCAACTACGCTACGCTACACAGCTAGCAACTACGCTACGCTACACAGCTAGCAACTACGCTACGCAGCTAGCAACTACGCAGCTAGCAACTACGCAGCTAGCAACTACGCAGCTAGCAACTACGCAGCTAGCAACTACGCTACGCTACACAGCTAGCAACTACGCTACGCTACACAGCTAGCAACTACGCTACGCTACACAGCTAGCAACTACACAGCTAGCAACTACACAGCTAGCAACTACGCTACACAGCTAGCAACTACACAGCTAGCAACTACACAGCTAGCAACTACGCTACACAGCTAGCAACTACGCTACGCTACGCAGCTAGCAACTACACAGCTAGCAACTATGCTACGCAGCTAGCAACTACACAGCTAGCAACTATGCTACGCAGCTAGCAACTACACAGCTAGCAACTACGCTACGCAGCTAGCAACTACACAGCTAGCAACTACGCTACGCAGCTAGCAACTACACAGCTAGCAACTACGCTACGCAGCTAGCAACTACACAGCTAGCAACTACGCTATGCTACACAGCTAGCAACTACGCTATGCTACACAGCTAGCAACTACACAGCTAGCAACTACACAGCTAGCAACTACGCTACACTACACAGCTAACAACTACGCTACACTACACAGCTAGCAACTACACAGCTAGCAGCTACACAGCTAGCAACTACGCTACACTACACAGCTAGCAACTACACAGCTAGCAACTACACAGCTAGCAACTACGCTACACTACACAGCTAGCAACTATACAGCTAGCAACTACGCAGCTAGCAACTACGCAGCTAGCAACTACGCAGCTAACAACTACGCTACACTACACAGCTAGCAACTACGCTACACTACACAGCTAGCAACTACACAGCTAGCAACTACACAGCTAGCAACTACACAGCTAGCAACTACGCTACACTACACAGCTAGCAACTACACAGCTAGCAACTATGCTACACAGCTAGCAACTACACAGCTAGCAACTACGCTACACTACACAGCTAGCAACTACACTAGACAGTTAGCAACTATGCTACACTATACAGCTAGCAACTACACTACACTACACAGAGGTCATTACAGTTTCCTGATTTAATTCTCCTGATTTTTCGACTTTCAATCTCCAGTTTCTTCTCCACATATTCACAGGACGCTGATGTTTCCAGACCCACCTGAAGAACTGCAGGAATAATCCCTTCACCCCACCGTGACCCGTGATTTGGCCAACAGCTCTCCGGACTAAGTTAACATACACCGCCATATTGGACTGGAACAAACACCGCCTCCGGCGCGCTGATTGGCTAATAATATGACGCTCAGTGTGCTGGGATTGGCTAGTTCGGGCGCATCTTCTGTGCATTGATTGGTTACATTCGCCATCAGTCTCTGCAGTTTGGCCACTGTTATCTATGTGTGTAATATCTGGAGAGCTCATTGGTCAACCAGAGTGACGCGATCTGGCCGCCATATTACCACTCACACTGGATCGCTTCGGTCAGATCTCTGCCGAGGAAGTTACACAAAACTGGACATGTTATTCATCTAAATGTTGAGGAAAAACACAAACTGGACATGTTATTTATACACGCACGCGTCTATAAATTAATGTATAAACAAATGTGTGTCGGGCAGCACGGTGGTGTAGTGGTTAGTGCCAGGGGTTAGCAAAACACATACTGTCTAAAAATAAAAACACAACATATTTAGATCAGTATTATTTTCCCCTCTTCAGTATTATTTGATATTTTGTTTTTAATAATAAAAAATATGATAATGATTGGATCGTATGCAGGTAAAAGGGGAGACGGTGTACGGAGAAAATTATAAAGAAGTCACAACGCTGAAACACAAGCCCCAAAACCCGCAAACCACGACTTCTGATTTTTTTTTTTAAAGTGAGCTCACAAAAAAAGAAAGCCCCAAAGTCGCTTATAAAAAGCGGAATTGGCAACCCACGCAGTGTTCCAGAAACCAGAATCTCTGATCGCAAGTTCTGTTCTAAATAGCTTTGACAGGTCGTCTTGTTATCAGGAAAACTATGATCTATCTCATAAAAGTCATGGGTTTATTGATTAATAAAACGATATTTAATTATTCAGAACTGAAAATCGTGAAAAGGGTTTGTTGCTTTTGATGTGTGCGTGATCATATGCCATCCGCTCCGAGCTTATGTGCCGGGGCTCAGCCCCGGACAGCACCGGCCCAATTTAACCCCTGGTTCTGCACATCACAGACACAATGATGCACTTATACTTTGCCTTTATTGCAGAAATTTATTCAACAAGATCTTGTGACCACAGATCATTTTTAAACTATGCCAATTTGGTAATCCCCTTAACTGTCCTGTCCACTGCTCCTCCCTCAAACATGGGGCAGCAGGATTATTGTCCCACTGGGATTCTATGTGCACTTGTTGCAATTTCCTTTTTTTTTTTATTAATAGGTGTAATAATAACTCTGTGGAGCTGAACAGGGCAGTGAGAACACTATAGACCCCTTGCGCATGACGTCACGCAACACGTCATAATTTCACCTGGGGGACAATCAGACACCGTCTTTCGTGTAAGCAAGGCTTAATCTGTCTTAAATATGATTCATTTTTGCACTGTTTTTAATTGTTCAAATAGAGAAATAGATAAAAGGTATTACCATCTCCCCACTATCAAGAAAAATAGTAACAAAGAAGCAAATGCTTCAAGAACAACGAAGAAATGAATGGTTAAAGAGAATACGACGAGAGGAGCTAAGCCTGAAAACTCCAGAGAAGTTTGTGAATGCCTGTGTTTGTAGTGATAATTTTATTTCAGGTAAGAACTTGCATTTAAAAAAATAGAAAGTCAGAAGTGAGTATGGAAGAGCTTGCATAAGAATCTTATTTTATTTCTGCTCGCATTTGAGTTAGCTTCTTCATGAAAGTATTTGATTTTCTTACAGGTGAACCAGCTTCCTTATTTGACACAGAAAACCCAGATTGGGCACCAAGCAAATATCTCAGACATAACTCAGTAAAAAAACCAACAAGAAGCGACATGTAGGATATATCCTGAAAGAACAGAAGAGATTAAGAGCAGAGAGCACTGTAGCTTTGTTTCTGTTATCAGAAGAGCCGAGTCCTGTGCAAAATGTCACCATGGAGCTGGAGTGTAGTAATGAACCTACAGTTTGAGTGAGTTCTACACACACACACACACACACACACACTGAACTTTACAACAGCTGCATGCATGTGAAACGGAAATAAATCGACTAAGGCAGGAAAAACTCATCTCATCTCATTATCTCTAGCCGCTTTATCCTGTTCTACAGGGTTGCAGGCAAGCTGGAGCCTATCCCAGCTGACTACGGGCGAAAGGCGGGGTACACCCTGGACAAGTCGCCAGGTCATCACAGGGCTGACACATAGACAGACAACCATTCACACTCACATTCACACCTACGGTCAATTTAGAGTCACCAGTTAACCTAACCTGCATGTCTTTGGACTGTGGGGGAAACCGGAGCACCCGGAGGAAACCCACGCGGACACGGGGAGAACATGCAAACTCCGCACAGAAAGGCCCTCGCCGGCCACGGGGCTCAAACCCGGACCTTCTTGCTGTGAGGCGACAGCGCTAACCACTACACCACCGTGCCGCCGTGTTTTAATCATAATGTCCAGTATTCATGAGACATGACGGATGCTAACATTGTGACGCTCTATATAAGAACAAAGGCGACCATTCCGACTGCAATAATTATCGCGGTATCTCCGTCCTCAGCATTGTAGGAAAACCGTTTGCCAGAGTCACCTTACAAAGGCTCGTGGTCCTTGCTGAGCGAGTCTACCCTGAGCCACAATGCGGGTTCAGAGCAAAGTGACCCACCATTGACATGATCTTCTTTGTACGCCAGCTGCAGGAAAAGTGCCGTGAACAACAGCGTCCACTGTACCTGGCCTTCATCGACCTGACAAAAGCATTTGACCTTTTCATCAGGGAAGGACTGTTCAAGATCCTCACAAAGACTGGATGCCCCCCCAAAGTCCTCAGCGTCATTGAATCCTTCCATTCGAATATGAAAGCCACAGTGGTCTTCGACGGCTCTGTCTCAGAAGCGTTCGAGATTCGTAGTGGTGTCAAGCAGGGATGCGTGCTCGCTCCCATGCTATTTGGCATCTTCTTCTCTGTACTCCTGGAGTACGCTTTTGGCTCTGCCACAGAGGGCATCTATCTCAGAACAAGAAGTGACGGAAACTTGTTAAGCCTCTCAAGACTTCATGCCAAGACTAAGGTCCAGACGAAATGCCTCCGGGACTTCCTGTTTGCTGATGACGCTGCCATCAGTGCTCATTCAGCTGAAGAGCTACAGAGCCTGATGACTCACTTCAGTGGTGCCTGCAACCACTTTGGCCTCACCATAAGCTTGAAAAAGACACAAATCATGGCTCAGGGTGCCGAGGGAATCCCTGAAATCAAAATCAAACATACTCTGGATGTAGGCAACACCTTCACATACCTTGGCTCAACAATAGCAGACACTCTCTCTCTGGACTCTGAACTGGGAAAGTGCATCAGGAAAGCTGCCACAACGATGTCCAAGCTGTCCTCCAAGGTATGGACCAACAACAAGCTAAAAACCAAGATCCATGCCTACTGAGCATGCATCATCAGCACTCTCCTATATAGCAGTGAGTCTTGGATGCTGAAAGCCCACCAGGAAAGGAAACTGCACACCTTCCACATGCGCTGCCTCCGTCGCATCCTAGGCATCACCTGGAGAGACCGCGTCACGAACACTGCTGTGCTACAACGCACCGGTATGTCCAGTATGTACGGCCTGCTAAAACAGCAAAGGATGAGGTACAGTAGCTAGGGCACATGGAACGCATGGAGGATGGCAGAATACCGAAGGACCTGCTGTATGGCGAACTAGCAACAGGCAAGCGTCCCACTGGAAGACCGCACCTGAGATATAAGGATGTGTGGAAGCGGGATTTGAAAGCTCTAAACATCGATGCAAGTGCCTGGAGGCAAGTAGTGCAAGACAGAGAGAGGTGGAGGAAAGAGGTGGGGAAGAGCCTTGTGGTGCTTGAAGAAATCCTCGCCAACAAACACGAAGAGAAACGGCAGTGCAGGAAAGCACCACCACCAATACAGACTGCCACAGCTTTTATCTGCATGAGCTGCCAGCGGGACTGTCACAACCGCCGCTGCTCAGGACGCCAGCTCTGAATGCAATTCCATAGTCTCCCGAGACTGACGGATGCCGCCTACTACTACTAGTATTACAGTATTCAACGTTTTATCATCATGGATGATAAAATGGATAATTCAGGAAGATTACTGCACATATTATTATTATTATTATTATTATTCAACCAAATAGAAACTACATAGACAATACATACACAACAGAGAACAACACAAAGTGTACATTATAACATGACAGAACAATTCTGGTTTATACAGAGGTGGAAACAACATGTGGGTCAGAGTCAACAAAAGTAAAGTCATTTCCTGTTGCCCAGAGGCATGTGAACCCTCATATACTGTTCCAGATCACCAATTAAAAAACAAAAAACAAAACAACATTCTATTGTACAGAATGAAAAAATGAAATGAAACTCATCAAATAAAGGATGGAACAGAGAGTTACAGCACGGTGGTGTAGTGTTTAGCACTGTCGCCTCACAGCAAGAAGGTTCCGGGTTCGAGCCCAGTAGCCAACAACGAGGGCCTTTCTGTGTGGGGTTTGCATGTTCTCCCCGTGTCCGCGTGGGTTTTCTCCGGGTACTCCGGTTTCCCCCACAGTCCAAAGACATGCAGGTTAGGTTAACTGGTGACTCTAAATTGACCGTAGGTGTGAATGTGAGTGTGAATGGTTGTCTGTGTCTATGTGTCAGCCCTGTGATGACCTGGCGACTTGTCCAGGGTGTACCCCGCCTTTCGCCCGTAGTCAGCTGGGATAGGCTCCAGCTTGCCTGCAACCCTGTAGAAGGATAAAGAGGCTACAGATAATGAGATGAGACGAGACGATGGGTGTGGTAAAATGGCCACTTGGATGCTTCACAGCCAATGAGCTCTACGTAAAAATCTGAAGAGTTCACAGGTTCATCAGTGTGAAGCCATATGGCTGCCATCTTACCACTCAGATCGCGGCGTGGAACGGTCATTTGGGCTACCGGAAGCTCCACAAAACTAGACAAGTTATTTATGTAGTTGGTGAGAAAAAATTACAAGAAAAATGTGCAGCAGTGAACTGTACAAACTGTCAGGTCAAAGGTTATGGATGGACATTTCACCTGAGTATTGACAGTGTGTGATCCTTTTTACACGTGTGCACACAGTGCCATTTGTGTGGACCCCCTATAGCATTTTATGATGGCTTGCAAGAGCGAAAGGAAAAAAAAACAGAAAATCTGTCTCATCGTCTTGTCTGTTTTTGCTGAAAATCTGACACTGATATCGGTGATGAACACGGTGACTGTGTCAGACATATTTTCGATGGAAATGCTCCAGACTAGATTAAAGCCAAAGTCGAGACATGTTCGATATTGAATTTGAGAGCTCAAGCTCAACTGCTCAAATTCAAAAAGAAAATTGAACAGAGTAAATTAGCCTCAGGAGCCTAAATGAAAGAAGGACCAGAACCTGGGGCAGAAAGAAAGAAAGAACAATTTTATTCATCACACACTTGTGAAATTCCTCTCTGCATTTAACCCACCTGAAGCAGTGAACACACACATGCGCACACACACACAGCAGTGGGCAGCCATGCTAACAGCGCCCGGGGAGCAGTCGGGGGTTCAGTGCCTCGCTCAAGGGCACCTCAGCCCCAGGCCGTCCCATATTAACCTAACCACATGTCTTTGGACTGTGGGGGAAACCGGAGCACCCGGAGGAAACCCACACGGACACGGGGAGAACATGCAAACTCCACACAGAAAGGCCCTCGCTGGCCACGGGGCTCGAACCCGGACCTTCTTGCTGTGAGGCGACAGCGCTAACCACTACACCACCGTGCCGCCCCTGGCAGTGAGGGATGCAAATAAAAAGACAGATGTTATTGTTCTAGTTTGGTCAAGAGCTATTTTTATTGACCGAAGACTAAGCACAATTGACAACGTAGATCATCTACACACGTCACACCCACTTTCACAAACTGACAAAATGGGCATGATTGTCTGTTTTAACTACATGATTTTAGTTTAAATTGAGTGCAAGTATATTGATAAGTACTCTTAAACCAGGGTTGATCATGTTTCCCGGTCAATGGCTTATTTCCCGGACAGCGTCTGATATATGATTTCCTGTACAAAGAAAAACTGAAATAATCTCATCTCATTATCTGTAGCCGCTTTATCCTGTTCTACAGGGTCGCAGGCAAGCTGGAGCCTATCCCAGCTGACTACGGGCGAAAGGCGGGGTACACCCTGGACAAGTCGCCAGGTCATCACAGGGCTGACACATAGACACAGACAACCATTCACACTCACATTCACACCTACGGCCAATTTAGAGCCACCAGTTAACCTAACCTGCATGTCTTTGGACTGTGGGGGAAACCGGAGCACCCGGAGGAAACCCACGCGGACACGGGGAGAACATGCTAACTCCACACAGAAAGGCCCTCGCCGGCCACGGGGCTCGAACCCGGACCTTCTTGCTGTGAGGCGACAGCGCTAACCACTACACCACCGTGCCGCCCGACACAAATATCGTTCTGCATATTACACAGCTGTTATTTTTAGTTCTTTTTGTGCGCGTGTGTGTTTTAGCTCTTAAAACAGGTTTTTTGTTTGGTTGCTAATCTTTCAGCCATATGCTTAATTTGCTGCTGAACTGAAATTAGGATGATACTGTAGGTAGAAATACAATTAAAATTATAATTAATTGAACCGCTATATCCATTCGGAAAATAAAATCTTAACAAAACACAACTAAATAAAATTTATATTACTCTTTATTTTACACCACATCGCTGCTGAATTCCTGAATCGGATTGGTCAGAAGGTGTTGATTAATTTTCTGTAACAGCAGCCCTGACAGTTGTTGAGACTGCAAGGCAAATCACAGGTTTATACGGTAGGCCTGTTAATGCGCTCCTTCATATACATAATCGTTTCTATAGTAACAACTTGTTTGATTAAAAAAAAAAGCATAGTCATGTGATATGGTTAAGTTTTCTGAAAATAGCTGTTTATTTAACATTTACAGAAGGAGTCTTGTGCATCAGCACTTTGTTAGTAAAGTTTCATCCATGGGAGTCTTCAAGACAGAGGATTTCACACTTTCCTGTTTCTCTTGAACATAAGATACATTATTTTCCTTATTAACTTCAAGAAAAGGAAAAGGGAAAACTGTACAGCTGCTATAACATTCCTGACAGCACGCAGACATGGGGACCATTTTAAATGGTTAAAAGCACGATGTGTTGTTCTGACATAAATATAAAATGTAAAAGGTTGTAAATTGCTGTGGTATAAGAGGAAAAAAAAACACTTTAGGAGACACTGTTATTGACAAACTGTTGCTCTTGATTATTTCCTCCATACCGTGGTGCTTGAAAGTTTGTGAACCCTTGAGAATTTTCTCTATTTCTGTTTTTCACACAAGTCCTAAAAGCAGATAAAGAGAACCCAGTTAAACAAATGAGACAAAAAGATATTATACTTGCTCATTTATTTATTGAGGAAAATGATCCAATATTACATATCTGTGAGTGGCAAAAGTATGTGAACCTCTAGGATTAGCAGTTAATTTGAAGGTGAAATTCGAGTCAGGTGTTTTCAATCAATGGGACGACAATCAGGTGTGAGTGGGCACCCTGTTTTATTTAAAGAACAGGGATCTATCAAAGTCTGATCTTCACAACACATGTTTGTGGAAGTGTATCATGGCACGAACAAAGGAGATTTCTGAGGACCTCAGAAAAAGCGTTGTTGATGCTCATCAGGCTGGAAAAGGTTACAAACCCATCTCTAAATAGTTTGGACTCCACCAATCCACAGTCAGACAGATTGTGTACAAATGGAGGAAATTCAAGACCATTGTTACCCTCCCCAGGAGTGGTCGACCAACAAAGATCATTCCAAGAGCAAGGCGTGTAATAGGCGGCGAGGTCACAAAGGACCCCAGGGTAACTTGTAAGCAACTGAAGGCCTCTCTCACACTGGCTAACGTTAATGTTCATGAGTCCACCATCAGGAGAACACTGAACAACAATGGTATGCATGGCAGGGTTGCAAGGAGAAAGACACTGCTCTCCAAAAACAACATTTCTGCTCGTCTGCAGTTTGCTAAAGATCATGTGGACAAGCCAGAAGGCTATTGGAAAAATGTTTTGTGGACGGATGAGGCCAAAATAGAACTTTTTGGTTTAAATGAGAAGCGTTATGTTTGGAGAAAGGAAAACACTGCATTCCAGCATAAGAACCTTATCCCATCTGTGAAACATGGTGGTGGTAGTATCATGGTTTGGGCCTGTTTTGCTGCATCTGGGCCAGGACGGCTTGCCATCATTGATGGAACAATGAATTCTGAATTATACCAGCGAATTTTAAAGGAAAATGTCAGGACATCTGTCCATGAACTGAATCTCAAGAGAAGGTGGGTCATGCAGCAAGACAACGACCCTAAGCACACAAGTCGTTCTACCAAAGAATGGTTAGAGAAGAATAAAAGTGAATGTTTTGGAATGGCCAAGTCAAAGTCCTGATCTTAATCCAATGGAAATGTTGTGGAAGGACCTGAAGCGAGCAGTTCATGTGAGGAAACCCACCAACATCCCAGAGTTGAAGCTGTTCTGTACGGAGGAATGGGCTAAAATTCCTCCAAGCCGGTGTGCAGGACTGATCAACAGTTACCGCAAACGTTTAGTTGCAGTTATTGCTGCACAAGGGGGTCACACCAGATACTGAAAGCAAAGCTTCACATACTTTTGCCACTCACAGATATGTAATATTGGATCATTTTCCTCAATAAATAAATGACCAGGTATAATATTTTTGTCTCATTTGTTTAACTGGGTTCTCTTTATCTACTTTTAGGACTTGTGTGAAAATCTGATGTTTTAGGTCATATTTATGCAGAAATATAGAAAATTCTAAAGGGTTCACAAACCTTCAAGCACTACTGTATGTTTTATTCCTTACTTCAAACTTTCATTCAGATGCACGAATGATTCAGCAAGGCATGTTTCATCACTAGCAGCACAGAGCTACTCTTTTAGGGAGTGTCATATTTTAGTGTGATTACACTGCAACGATAACAAAAGGGTAAATATCTGTATAAGAGTGACATTTATTACACTTATATACACAATTCATATACATACAGCATGATAAAGCTTTATTCGAGTCCTTTCACACATTTTACAGCCACTTCCTTTCCCCAAACCTGTCCATATCAAGAACATCGGTTCTCATGAAGGCATCATTATCTGAAACAAACAAACAAACAAACAAAGTGCGGCTGTGATCCATACAAATGACAACATCCTCAGTCTTCATCATGCACCAGCTTGTAAAACATTGACCTTCTCCGTCCATGCACAGTCTACAGGCAACGCCTTACGGGCTGCTCCTTTTGTACATCAGAGTCAAAAGGTCACTTTGAGGACAGCGAGATGATGGTGCAGTCGGTCAGCAGGCCCTGTGGCCCTGAGGCTGATTGAAGTGTTTGTGGGCGGGGTTCGAGTCACTCTGTGGTGCCGGCTGATTGGCTGTTGTAGTCGGTGGAGTCCATTTTGAGGATGTAGGGAATGATGCTGTCGATTTGGACGTTTCCGATGAGGCCGGCGAAGAACAGCTCCTCGGTCACGGCGGCACTCATCAGCCGCAGAGCAGGCAAACGGAGCAGCAACTTCGACAGTCTGGGGGTGGGGGGGGGGGGTGGAAATCAGTGTAGAGAGAGAGAGAGAGAGAGAGAAGGAAATCAATGGAGAGAGAGAGAAGGAAATCAATGGAGAGAGAGAGAGAGAGAGAAGGAAATCAATGGAGAGAGAGAGAAGGAAATCAATGGGGAGAGAGAGAGAAGGAAATCAATGGAGAGAGAGAGAAGGAAATCAATGGGGAGAGAGAGAGAAGGAAATCAATGGAGAGAGAGAGAAGGAAATCAATGGGGAGAGAGAGAGAAGGAAATCAATGGAGAGAGAGAGAGAGAGAAGGAAATCAATGGGGAGAGAGAGAGAGAAGGAAATCAATGGGGAGAGAGAGAGAGAGAAGGAAATCAATGGAGAGAGAGAGAGAGAGAGAGAGAGAGAGAAGGAAATCAATGGGGAGAGAGAAGGAAATCAATGGAGAGAGAGAGAGAAGGAAATCAATGGAGAGAGAGAGAAGGAAATCAATGGAGAGAGAGAGAAGGAAATCAATGGAGAGAGAGAGAGAAGGAAATCAATGGAGAGAGAGAGAGAGAGAGAGAAAAGGAAATCAATGGAGAGAGAGAGAAGGAAATCAATGGAGAGAGAGAGAGAGAGAAAAGGAAATCAATGGAGAGAGAGAGAGAAGGAAATCAATGGAGAGAGAGAGAGAGAGAAGGAAATCAATGGAGAGAGGGAGAGAGAAGGAAATCAATGGAGAGAGAGAGGGAGAGAGAGAGAAGGAAATCAATGGAGAGAGGGAGAGAGAGAAGGAAATCAATAGAGAGAGAGAAGGAAATCAATGGAGAGAGAGAGAGAGAGAAGGAAATCAATAGAGAGAGAGAAGGAAATCAATGGAGAGAGGGAGAAGGAAATCAATGGAGAGAGAGGGAGAGAGAGAGAAGGAAATCAATGGAGAGAGGGAGAGAGAGAAGGAAATCAATGGAGAGAGAAAGAAGGAAATCAATGGAGAGAGGGAGAGAGAGAAGGAAATCAATGGAGAGAGAGAGAAGGAGAGCGATAGAGAGATGGAGAATGATAGAGAGAAGGAAATCAATGGAGCAAGAGAGAAAGGGAAAGAGAGAGAGCGAGAGAGAGACAGAGAAGGAGATTGACAGAGAGGAGAGCGATAGAGAGAGAAGGAAATCAATAGACAGAGACAAGGAGAGTGATCGATAGAGAGGAGAGCGATAGAAGGAAATCAATGGAGAGAGAGCAATGGAGGGGGGAGAGGAGAGCAATAGAGAGAGGAGAGCGATGGAGAGACAGAGAGAGAAGGAAAGTGATGGAGAGAAGAAGAGCGATGGAGAGAGAGAGAAGGAGAGCGATGAAGAGTGACGGAGAGAGTGATAGAGAGAGAGCGAGCGATGAGAAGGAGAGCGATGAAGAGTGAGAGAGAGAAGGAGAGCAATGAAGAGAGAGGAGAGCGATGAAGAGTGACAGAGAGAGAGAAGGAGAGCGATGAAGAGAGAGAGAGAGAGAGAGAGAGAGAAGGAGAGCGATAGAGAGAGAAGGAGAGCGATAGAGAGAAGGAGAGTGATAGAGAAGGAGAGCGATGAAGAGAGAGAGAGAAGGAGAGTGATAGAGAAGGAGAGCGATGAAGAGAGAGAGAGAGAGAAGGAGAGCGATAGAGAGAGAAGGAGAGCAATGAAGAGTGACAGAGAGAGAGCGATAGAAAGAGCGATGAGAAGGAGAGCGATGAAGAGTGACAGAGAGAGAAGGAGAGCAATGAAGAGAGAGGAGAGCGATGAAGAGCGAGAGAGCGATGAAGAGTGACAGAGAGAAGGAGAGCAATAAAGAGAGAGAGAGGAGAGCGATGAAGAGCGACAGAGAGAGAGAAGGAGAGCAATGAAGAGACAGAAGGAGAGCGATGAGAAGGAGAGCAATGAAGAGTGACAGAGAGAGAGGAGGAGAGCAATGAAGAGCGACAGAGAGAGAGGAGGAGAGCAATGAAGAGCGACAGAGAGAGAGGAGGAGAGCAATGAAGAGCGACAGAGAGAGAGGAGGAGAGCGATGAAGAGTGACAGAGGAGAGAGATGAAGAGCGACAGAGAGAGAGAGAGAGAAGAGCAATGAGCGAGAGAGAAGGAGAGCAATGAAGAGAGAGGAGAGCGATGAAGAGAGAGAGAGGAGAGCGATGAAGAGCAACAGAGAGAGAGGTCATTTAAAGCATACATTTTTGGTTGCATAAGTATTCACCCCCTCAGGCGATACTTGCAAAAGCCAACTTTGGCTGCGATTACAGCTGCAAGTCTTCTGGGATACGGCGCGATCTGATTGGCTGCGACATTAATGACCAGCGAAACCCTTGCCATAAATTCTCAGTCAGATCGACTTTAGGGTTTTGACTGAACCATTTGAACACATTCAGATTCTTGGTTTTAGACCATTCCAGTGTAGTTTTAACAGTATACTTACACTACGTCCACATTAATGCATTTTAGTTTTAAAACGGATCGCTTTTGCTACATTTACGCCTGGTGTCCACACTACTCCGGAGTTTTCAAGTTCCTAAAACAGAGACTTTTCCAAACGCTGCTGGGATCATTTTATCTTGAAAACTCCAGGTAGGCGTATCAGACGCTCGCTGGCCGTGGTGTGAAAATTGTGCATGCGGATGCTCATCTGAGTTTCCAAATCTGTCATTGCTTAACTCTTGAATATTTTCTATCATTAAAAAGCTTATAATCTCTGCTTTCCAAAGAAATGTATCTGGTTAAGATCTGTTCAGTACTTTGGAGTAACGGCAGGTTTAAGTTGGTACAACAGGAGTTCACTCTCTACTCGCGGGACGTCGGGAAACTGCCGGTACTTTTTGAGTCATGGGAAAGCGGTCAGGCTCTCTCTCTCTCTCCTGATTGGTTTCCGACTGGATTACTCGTGAATATCAGTCAGATAACTTTTATAGGGATGTTCTCTCGCTCTCACCGTTTCTGATGAAGGATTCAGCAAAATTTTCCATCTGCTAGTTTTGATGTTATAATTTACGGGAGACTTCGAAGTGAGTTTTCATAGCTTTACCTACTTATTTTGGCCCACGCGATCCTCATACAGAATATTACGGCAGTTTTGTAAAAATTAAGCCGTTTTTTCAATCTTTGATTTGTAACATTTCATGAACGGATAAAGATATTTTAATTCTGTAAAAAGTATGGTGTTCTGCATTCAATTCTGAATTCACTGAGAACAGTTTCAAGCAATTTGGATTGAGTTTGGATTTTCACCTGAGATGCTTACTCCAGGGCTGCAATTTAGTCTGGATGGGCAGAAACAAAGATTTTGGAAATGATGATGCAGACACCCACATTCGCTTCCTGATCGGGTCTAATCAGTCACGACATATCCTTCCCTGATTCGTCACACCCGTATCACGTGACCCTTTTCATGTGATATGCGGTTTCAGGCGTGTTAGTATAGACGGAGCTCATTTCCGGCACGGAGCTAAAACACTCGTCTGGGTGGAAATCATTTTCCTTTTCAAACTCATGGATGCAAACGGTGCACCTTTTGGCAGATGCCGCCTTTTTCACGGCTGTCTGGGGGACTTGTGTGAATCGTGCAGATCCAATGAGTTTTTTTTTTGGGGGGGGGGGGGGGGGGGGGGGCGTTGGAGTGTCTGATTATAATTTCATCAAAGTAAATTCTGTATTAAAATTACTAAATAAGCAAATGCCGTTACAGTCCATGAAACATAGGAAGTATAAGTATGAGAAAAAAACATTAAATCAGAAAGCTGCGCACGTAAAGCCAATTACATAACTTACGTAACTTACGTTGGACTGATGGAAATCCTTGCGCGTGCAGTGAAGTGCAGCCAGCAGCAGATAATGGCGCGCAGCCAATTGGCTTTACGCGCACAGCTTTCTGATTTACTGTTTTCTTCTCATACTTATACTTCCTATGTTTCATGGACTGTAACGGCATTTGCTTATTTAGTAATTTTAATACAGAAATTACTTTGATGAAATTATAAATCAGACACTCCAACGCCCCCCCCCCAAAAAAACCCTCATCGGATCTGCACGATTCACACAAGTCCCTCAGACAGCCGTGAAAAAGGCGGCATCTGCCAAAAGGCGCGCCGTTTGCATCCATGAAACTGAACCGTATTGTCCTGTTGGAAGGTGAAGCTCTACCCCAGTCTCACATTTCTTGCAGGGAATGCACTGTATTTGACTCCACCCATCTTAGCCTCAATCCTAACCAGTTTCATGAAAAGCATCCCGACAACACGATGCCACCAACCCCATGCTTCACTGTAAGGATGATGCTCCCCGGATGGACAGCAGTACTGTAGTCTGGTTAACACCAGACCATATCACAAGTGAAATATGGTCTGGAATCCGCCTATTGAATTTCTCGTAGGGGAGGTGTGGTTTACAATTGTCAACGGCCGTTTATTGGACGTTGTGAATGTCTATCATTTGGCGTATACGTAGCCCATGGCCAATCATGGCAGTTGTACCCGGTGACGTAGTTAGAGCGACGAAGAGGCGAAGAAGAGAAGGAAAGAGAAAGAGAAGGCAAAACAAAAATAGGAAAACAATGGCACCGAACGATTACTGCCGTTTGTGCAAGACAAAGCTTGATCGAAAGTTTGGTTCGTATCGCTCGCCGCCATGTTAAATGTGATCCGTAAACAGTCCCAAATAAACTACAAGCTTCCGTTTGTCGAGTAGTACGCGTCACCGTCTTTCCACCCCTCCCCACTCTCTGATTGGCTCCCTAACTCAGGCGAGCCTTTAGACCATAGTTTCCATGCTGTCTTTTCAGATCGGAACGATTGTGCAAAGCAGCATGGGATTTCCCAGGCTAGCAGTACTGGGTTTCTGCTAAACATAGTGTTTGTACCAAAGCCAATAAGAGAGTTTTAGTCTCAGTCAGGCCAGAGAATCTTTTCAAACATTCCTTTTGGCATTGTCCAAAATGGGACTTCACTTCTCTGTTCCGTAAAGCCCGACTTTGTTGTGCGTCCAGGCTATGCTTGTCCTGTAGACGGCTTCTACCTGAGCAGTGGATCGCTCCAGCTCCTTCAGAGTTTCTGTTTCTCTGGTGAATGCCCTGTTTACCTGGTCACTGACATTTGGAGCATCTAGGGGTTGCTTTTTTTTCCCTTTTTTAATACACCCACGGCAGCAACAAAGGATCTCTGAGTCTGCCTGTCCTGGGCCACCTTTGTCAGTTGAAAGAGGACTATGGACAAACTACTGAACATCATGGACGATACCAGTCACCCTCTGCACACCATCATCAGCAACCAGAGGAGCCTGTTCAGAGACAGAATGCTCCTTCGCAAGTGCAGGACAAACAGACTTAAAAACTCCTTTGTCCCTCACGCCATCAGACTGTACAACTCCTCTCTGGGGGGGAGGAGGGGGAACAGGAGGACAGAGGACGGGAAGGGAAGGAGCAGTAGCCTAGCCTGACAAAAAGCAATACTGGACAATGTGCAATACCTCTCCTGCTGGACTTTTTTTTTCCCCATATACAAATATAAAAAATATGTAAATACTTAATTTATCTAGAAGTTTTCTCTATTTTCTATTCTCTGTTTATCCTGTAAGGATGCTGCTGGAATTTTAATTTCCCTAAGGGAACCCGCCCAAAGGGATCAATAAAGTTCTAATCTAATCTAATCTAATCTAAGAGGTGTGTTCTAAGATTATTGGACTTCCTGCTCGCCACCTGAATACTGTGTAGGAGCAGCAGGCTAGCGGCCTGGCTCGTCGAATTCTTAAGGACTCGACTCGTGCTTTGTTCCCGGCATTTGAGCAGCTGCCATCTGGCCGCAGGTTCCGCTGTCCGGCCTGTAAGACCCAGAGGATGAGAGCAACCTTTGTTCCAAGTGTTATTCTCCTCCTGAACTCTAAGACGTCTAAGACAGTTACAATAACTTAAGTCTTCTGTACAATACTCTAGTGCAATATCACATGTCCTGATGTGCAATATTACAATATCACCTTGTCACTTTAACTACAATGTCACTCTAATCATATTGTCATTTTAATTTTATCCACGCGTCATTTTATTTATTTGCCATATTTTATCTGCTGCCTTTTTCAAAAAATTGTATTTATTTATTTATTTTTCTTATACTTTGTTACTGGCAACAGGCCTGCCATTGTATATTGTACATAATACGCTGTTTTTTTTTTTCTCCACCCATTTTTGTGATTTTATTCTTTTTGTGATTTTATTTTCTTGCTCTTTTAATGTACCGCTCTTCGCCCTTCTAATTGCCCTTCGGGGATAAATAAAGTTTTGTCTGATGCTGGGCATACACTGTGCGATTTTTGGATCTCGGATCGTGTAGTATACATGGGGTAACGACAAGCCATTAACACCTCACGACCTCCTCCCGATCGATCGGATGAAAATCAAACCTGTTTGAAATCCTGAGCATCGCATCCGAGCATCGGATCGTATAATGTGAGAACAGGAATCGTAAGCTGTGTGCTGTTTACCCCTGCGATTCACTTGTACAGTGTGAGCAGCAGCTGAATACCGCGACTGAAAAAAAATCGCACAGTGTATGCCCAGCTTAAGTCTAATCCCGTGACTCCTTATAGCATCTAGCTGCACCGGAACTAATTTAAATAAACCTGTATGTTTTTTTATTTGTAAACAATTTTTTATTTAAAAAAGTCTGTATAGATTTTCCTCCTATTCATGACCTATGACCCCATTTCAGCTCCAGGTTATAGCAATACAAACTGAGGAAAAGTTCAAGAGAGGGTGAATACCTAGACAAGGCGCTCTACTACAAGTACAGAGTATGCAAGTTACCGATAAGTGTCCTCTGGATACACCCTGCTGACGTAGTCCTGCAGCTCCATGTAAGCTTTCTCCTGGAAGCGCTCAATCTGAAGAGTGCTGTCCACTCCGGCATAATCTACCACACACACACAAAATCAATCATCTCTTCATTTCTCTCCACGATCTTTATTTCATGTTTAAGGCTGACTCTGATCAGCCAATCGTAAAGTCATCAAAGTATCCAATCACTCGACATGCTCCTACACGTCCATTTTCACTGATAAACTTAGTGTGAAGATAAAAACCATCTTCCGTGAAGAAGACTGACACAGATTTGGCGTGTTACCTGGGCTGAAGAGGACCGTGGCTTTGAGGTAGGCGTACTCGTAGGCATCAGGGTTCACACGATTCATGCTGTTGCAAAACTCCTGCATTCGCCAGATGTGCTCCATCACTTGCTTTACTCTCTCTGCAGAGAGTTTCTCTAACGCGCACAAAAACACACATTTTCAGCAGTCCATCATCATACGGGTTTCCTTCAGAATGAAATACCAGGATTATACAAGATAGATATCGCTCGCTCAATGCATTTTATTAACTGAGGACATCTTAAAAATACCTAAATATTTTGGGAGTGCTAAGTTCATTCACACAGTACAAATCCAAAGACAGGTCAGGTCCCAAACTGCGAAGTGTTGTTCGAAAAACTACTCCAACACACTGTGGCACAATATTTTGACCTTCTATTTACTCCACTCGCATTGTGCATCAATCTCTTGTTTTCCCTCCAATGACCGAGGGGACGATGATGATCCCCAATGATGGTGCAAACGCTGTACCATTTAACAACGTCGTCTTCTTTCGGCTGATCCTGTTCGGGGTCGCCACAGTGGATCATCCCAATCCGGATATGTGATTTGGCATAGGTTTTACACTGGGCGTCCTTCCTTACGCAACCCTCCCCAATCTATCCAGGCTTGGGACTGGCACCAAGTATACACTGGCTTGTGCCAGTGACTGGGTATTTTTACCTAATCTACATGTTTTTGAACTGTAGGAGGAAACCCATGCGGACACGGGGAGAGCGTGCAAACTCCACACAGAAAGGCCCTCGCCGGCCATGAGGTTCGAACCTGGAACCTTCTTGCGGTGAGACTCTGCCAACTGTACGGTGTGCTGAAGTGGGACCTCTTACCTTCTTCCAGACTGTTCTGCAGGTGAGTGACGATGGCACTGAGGATCATCTCCACGTTCATGACCTGAGCACACTGAGCCAAGCCTAAAGCAAACAGCTCATTCCAACATGCCTTTATCAGAGTGATCCCATTCTCCGGTCTGCAGAGAGAGAGAGAGAGAGAGAGAGAGAGAGAGAGAGAGAGAGAGGTAGCAGAGGAAGAAAGAATGAGGGCAAACAGATGAACAAAAGAAGATAAAATTAAGGAACAAGTCATTCGAGATGATCAACAGAAGACAGAAATAAATGCACGCACGCACACACACACACACACACACACACACACACTCTCTCTCTCACACATACTCACCCAAGAGCCTGGAAAGCAGGAATGGAGCGCGCCCAGTGCATGGAAAGGAACAGCAGGCGAGAGGCCGACTCACAGATGTAGTTCAAATTAAGAAACTCCGGCACAGGCAAGGGCATCATTAGCTACACACACACACACACACACACCTTTCCATTAGTCATGATTAGTGGCACAGACTATATTTTAAATTCTAGCTCAACATTTTTTTTTTAAAGATTTTTTTGGGCTTTTTTCACCTTTATTGGATAGGACAGTGTAGAGACAGGAAATGAGCTGGAGAGAGAGACGGGGAGGGATCGGGAAATGACCTCGGGTCGGAATCGAACCCGGGTCCCCGGATTTATGGTATGGCGCCTTAGTCGACTGAGCCACGGCGCCTCCCTAGCTCAATATTTTTACACATTTCAATCTCAGGTTAACAACACGCTAATTACAATAGCTTAATTCATTTTACTTTTAATTAAAATACTCTCTCATATATCACTATGGTAACACATGAGGTTTACATCACATTCCGTGATGTGGCTGGGTCCAGTCTTGTAGTAAAAAAATAAATAAAATTAAATTAAAAATCCCAAAAGGTAAACTTTTCCCATCACCTGTCCAATAAGCTCTCACAGCCAGTTTCAATTCCAGGTTTGTTTCTGGTTATATGAGAGAGAGAGAGAGAGAGAGAGAGAGACAGAGACAGAGAGAGAAAGATGGTGACCCCTGACCTTAAAAGGCACATGCATGTCAGAAAGCAGTGGCCCTTCCAGCTCCAGCATGGTGGCGCTCTGCTCTTCAGAAACGCTCCCCTCTTCAGTATAACCGTTCCCATCTTCTGGCTGCAGAACTTTGGCCAAAGAGTCGAAGGCTCTGTCGACACACACACACACACACATTACTTTTTTTTTTTGTTATACAGGGTGTTTCAAAAAATTAGATATTATTTGAGATGTAAATATCCCAGAAACTACATAGTCTAGGCAAAGGAAACTGAACAGGCTTATTTGAACGAGAAACTCAAAAAGGTATGTGGATTCCATAAACGATTTCACAAATTTTCAATATGCGCACCGCCTGAGAGACAGACAGCCTTCCTCTTTGAACTTTTTGTGCCGTGTCCAAATCTGCACTGCAGTTGGTGCATTTTTAGAGAATTCTCTCATAAATGCGCGCTGCACAGTCTTGTTCGACTGTGCTCGAGCGTACTCTAACACACAAAACACCTTTTCTTTTCCAGTGAATGGTATTTCTATACCTAAAAAGATAAAAACAAAATACATTAAACATAAAATTCTGACCGGTTTCCACACACGCTGTTAAAATTTTGAGGTCAATTGAAAGAGAATTGGCAAAGTTATTAGATTGTGAAATGATATCAAATTGTTTGAAACACCCTGGATATAAATGACCCTCCGAATGTATCTCAAAAATTGAAATTCAAATTGTTTGCAGACGACACAAATATTTTCTCTTTGCATAATGATCCTTCGGTCATCCAGTGGTGCTTGAAAGTTTGTGAACCCTTTAGAATTTTCTATATTTCTGCATAAATATGACCCAAAACATCATCAGATTTTCCCACAAGTCCTAAAAGTAGATAAAGAGAACCCAGTTAAACAAATGAGACAAAATTATTATACTTGGTCATTTATTTATTGAGTAAAATGATCCAATATTACATATCTGTGAGTGGCAAAAGTATGTGAACCTTTGCTTTCAGTATCTGGTGTGACCCCCTTGTGCAGCAATAACTGCAACTAAACGTTTGCGGTAACTGTTGATCAGTCCTGCACGCCGGCTTGGAGGAATTTTAGCCCGTTCCTCCGTACAGAACAGCTTCAACTCTGGGATGTTGGTGGGTTTCCTCACATGAACTGCTCACTTCAGGTCCTTCCACAACATTTCCATTGGATTAAGGTCAGGACTTTGACTTGGCCATTCCAAAACATTCACTTTATTATGTTGAACCATTCTTTGGTAGAACGACTTGTGTGCTTAGGGTCGGTGTCTTGCTGCATGACCCACCTTCTCTTGAGATTCAGTTCATGGACAGATGTCCTGACATTTTCCTTTAGAATTTGCTGCTATAATTCAGAATTCATTGTTCCATCAATGATGGCAAGCCATCCTGGCCCAGATGCAGCAAAACAGGCCCAAACCATGATACTACCACCACCATGTTTCACAGATGGGATAAGGTTCTTATGCTGGAATGCAGTGTTTTCCTTTCTCCAAACATAACGCTTCTCATTTAAACCTAAAAGTTCTATTTTGGTCTCATCCGTCCACAAAATATTTTTCCAATAGCCTTCTGGTTTGTCCACGTGATCTTTAGCAAACTGTAGACGAGCAGCAATGTTCTTTTTGGAGAGCAGTGGCTTTCTCCTTGCAACCCTGCCATGCACACCAGTGTTGTTCAGTGTTCTCCTGATGGTGGACTCATGAACATTAACATTAGCCAATGTGAGAGAGGCCTTCAGTTGTTTAGAAGTTACCCTGGGGTCCTTTGTGACCTCGCCGACTATTACACGCCTTGCTCTTGGAGTGATCTTTGTTGGTCGACCACTCCTGGGGAGGGTAACAATGGTCTTGAATTTCCTCCATTTGTACACAATCTGTCTGACTGTGGATTGGTGGAGTCCAAACTCTTTAGAGATGGTTTTGTAACCTTTTCCAGCCTGATGAGCATCAACAACGCTTTTTCTGAGGTCCTCAGAAATCTCCTTTGTTCGTGCCATGATACACTTCCACAAACATGTGTTGTGAAGATCAGACTTTGATAGATCCCTGTTCTTTCAATAAAACAGGGTGCCCACTCACACCTGATTGTCATCCCATTGATTGAAAACACCTGACTCTAATTTCACCTTCAAATTAACTGCTAGAGGTTCACATACTTTTGCCACTCACAGATATGTAATATTGGATCATTTTCCTCAATAAATAAATGACCAAATATAATATTTTTGTCTCATTTGTTTAACTGGGTTCTCTTTATCTACTTTTAGGACAATCTGATGATGTTTTCGGTCATATTTATGCAGAAATCTAGAAAATTCTAAAGGGTTCACAAACTTTCAAGCACCACTGTAGAAAGGGTGGTTAATGAATTGAAGATAGTTACTGAGTATTGTGCTGCTAATAAGTTGACTATTAATTTCAAGAAAACAAATGTTATATTTCAGTCACCGTGCAAAGAAACCTGTTAATATCTGTGTAACAAACCTTCAACAAAAGGATTATAATCAGGTATGTAGGAGTCTATACTGACAAATACTCAAGCTGGGAGCAATAAATTAAAGTAGTCCATCGCAAAATATCCAAAAATATAGGAATCATCTGTAAACTAAGATAGTACACATGTTAATCTGAAGACTTTAAAACATGTTTATCCTTCTTTAATTTACCCATATTTATCTTACGGCATTTTGGCATGGGGTGTTACCTATAAATCCAACCGAACTAGGATTTCAACAATACAAAATAAGCGCATTTGAAATATTTTCTTTGCCAGTACAAGGCAACATGCTGCTCCTTTATATAATAATTAGTGCTGTCAAGCGATTAAAATATTTAATTGCGATTAATGTCGCGACTATCATAGTTAACTCGCGATTAATTGCAATTTAATCGCACATTTTTGTCACATGAAAAACCATTGTAATTCTCTTATCAGCATAAAAAAGTGAATGGGCTTGCTTTGTACCAATGTTTTTTTTTTTTTAATTGCAGAGCAGTACACTACGGAGCCGTAGAGGGGACATGGTGAATAAAAAAATAAAGCGTGGGAACGACTTCTAAGGCGTGTGCACGAGATATTAATGCGCGCGCACGAGTTATAACCCGTGCGCACGCTTTACGTTAAGGCGTGCGCTCGGGTAATTAAAAGTGAGGGGACGAGTTACTACGGCTCCGTATAACACGTCTTGTCACAGCCACTGCAAAGTCGGGCTGGAGCCGCCGATGGGAAAACGAAACCTAAGCCGAGCACCGTGGCTCTTCGTCCCGAGGCGCGGCAGCGCGAGCTGCCCGCGCTGGTTCTTTGGGGGGAGGGCAGAGGACTCTGGCTGTGCGGGGCGTGGCATTACAGTCTAGCTGCTATCGTTTTTCTAAGCAAAGTCTCTGTTCTGTTCCAAGTTCCTAGCAGTTTCAAAAGCTTATGAAAAACCTACATCATGTCACAGAGCGTTAATCTCGCGATAAAAAAATTATCGCCGTTAAAATTGAGTCAAGTTAACGTGATAATAACGCAACATTTTTGACAGCACTAATAATAATATCCTTGGAATCTTAAATACATCTGTACTAGTGTATAAACTTGTAAATAATAACTTCCTAGTTCCTAAAATATTTAGAAATCTGCTCAGGATGGCTAACGAGCAACATTCTTACAACACCAGATTCTCAGCTAAGGGGAATACTGTTTGTCCACCTGCTGAGACAAATTATTGTAAATTTTCCTTTCAATTTTCCGTCTCCAAACTCTGGGAAGGAATTCCCACAAGAATCAAAAACATAGGATCACTTCCATTATTTAAATCAGCCTTAAAATCATATCTTATTTTCAATCAACAATAAACATTTCTTTCTCTACACTCTAAAAACTCTATGATAAGTTATAGGCTCAGGGTTTATGAGCTAGTGTAAGTATGCATAGAGTTGTGTGTAAATAAGTCTCGTGTATTTAGCCACTATGTATATTTGTATCATTCTCTTGTTCTAACAAAAAGTTTGACATGGGTGGATGTTGACACGAACGTTTTTACTATTTCAACAGCCACACGCACCTTACATCAATAATTGTAGGAACTACTGTTCGCAAATTCTTTTTCTATGATATATAACTGTACTAAGACTTTGAGTAAATTTTTTCGCTCATGTTATATATTGTGGACAGAGGTGGACAAAGTACCCAACTTCATTACTTAAGTCAAAGTACGGATCCCACTGGTCTAATGTGACTCTGATACAAGTGAAAGTTTTCCAGTCAAATTTTTACTTAAAGTACTGAAGTGCTTGCTTTTAAAAATACTTAAGTATTAAAAGTACATTTTCTGTTGATGCATCGTTGCATTGTTGCCACAACGCTTACAAAACCTAATGCCGTTACCAAAGACAGAAACGTGAATTCATAAAATGAACGCATGCTGCGGCATCATGGTGGTTTAACGTTAAGCTAGCTAGTTAGTGAAGCTCCACCTGACATGCTAGCAAACTCTTTTCAAACTCGAAATCATATTGGGTAGCTAACGCTACTAGAAAAGAAAGATTTCTACATTGTCTATTTGGTAAGATTATGCTGAAACATATTTCTGAAAGGACTTCAGATAAGTTAACGTTATTCATGTTAGCGTAACTCTGTTTTTACATGCTAACTAACAGTGTCCAAGTTAACTAGCTGTGTGTTAACGTTAGCCGTGGACAAGGCTACGGCACCTTGGTGGGAAAATCCACAGAAAGTCATTTGATTAACCAGACTGCATACTGTAGCTATTGCAACGTTATCGCTAGCTCTAAAAGCACAAACACCTTCGTTGCAAGCTTTCTCTTGGAATAAAACGTTTATATACGTCAATATGCTCCCGCAGGTTGGATGGCGAATTTTTATAGGTAGTGATGTGGTTTGTTTTCGGCAAACAAAGCAAACGTTTAAAACGAAACGAATCTTTAATCCTTTCAGAAAACTGAAACATGGGTTCTAGTTATGGCCATGGGTGTGTGCGTTCCCCAGAAAATCCGCCTCCTTCCATTCTGCCATCAACTGATCGTGTTAAATAATGCTGCGGAAAAATCATCGAACTTGATTTTATCCAGTCTATGGACGTGACGTGACCCGAGTGATTACTGATGGTCTGTCTCAGTGTCGCCTGCAAAAAAACCAAACAGGTTTTATCAAAGAAAACAAAAAACATCTACTTTCAAAGCGGCTTCATAGTAACAAGGACCTTGATAGAAATGTAGTGGAGTGAAAAGTACGATATTTGCCTTTCAAATGTAGTGAAGTTCAAGTCATAAGTTTCCAAAAAAATACTCAAGTACAGATACTCAAAAAGTGTACTTAAGTACAGTACTCAAGTAAACGTACTTCGTTACTGTCCACCTCTGATTGTATGTGAATAAAGTTTCATAATAATAATAATAAACACCACACGGATGACTAACAGCACCCTGCTCAGGGTTTTCCCGTCCCTTCGTTACAGGGTACGACTCGTCTGTGCTCTTACTGAGTGATGTCGCTGGAACTCCGCTCGTCCGCCTGGACGTCGGTCACAGAGCCACACTCGGTGCTCATGCTCTCCAGTCCTGATTGGTCTGCGCTGCTGTCCGTCGCCTCACGGCTTTTGCTCATGTGGGCCAGAGACGTGACCACGTTAGCCAGCGTGCTGAGATCGCCCTGAGATTCATCATTCTGTACGAAGAGACACACCAGCTTGTACATTCATGACACTACTTTTGCACGAGATTATGCAGTACAATGGCATTTCTTTCATATAAATAGCACTGAGAAAGAACCACAAACAGAGACTTGTCCATTCTCTGGTTATAAAATTAACGACTAGGTCATAAGCATGTCAATGAAACACACTGAAGCAATTTCATGTTCAATTCCAGCATCATTTTAGGGTTTAAAGGAACAATTTATCCAAAACGAAATCGTATTATTCCTATAACTCTTGGGGTCAGAAGCTATTTCGGCCATTTTTGTGTGCTCTGGATTTTGCCTACAGATAAAACCTTTCCAAGTCTTTCAATCTGGTATCTTTTTTCCCCCTCAAACACGTACACAAAGAAACTCTGAGGATTTTTCTTCAATCTGTTTATACAACAAATAACAGCAAAGAAATTCCAATAACTGTGCGGCAGCGGGGGCGTGGTCAAGCGTCGGTCTGTGACCGGAGGGCGGAGTCAGGGAAGGTAAGTAGCAGAATCACTGCACCTGATGTCAGTTAACGTGTGTTTGTGTGTCTTCCCCAGTGATATATAGGGCACGGGCCCTATATAAGGAGAGAGAGAGCAGAGGAAGAGAGCTCTCTCCCCAACCAGATGACTTGTGTGTGTGTGTGTGTGTGTGTGTCTGGAAGAGTGAATACTACACTGAAAAGTGCAAAATAAAGAGTTTTTGGGAACTCGGTTCTGGCCTGCCGTCCTTCTGTGCTCCACCCACCTGTCCGAATTGCAACAGTGGTGCCGAAACCCAGGATCGGAGCACAGAGAAGAACAGCCCCACGGAGTCCTCCCCCTTCGTGGACCTGGTCCACACCCTCGCCACGGCCCAGCAGAGCCAGCACCAGGCGCTAGTCGCCCTCCGGAAGGAGCAGGAGTAAAGGTTTGAGGCCCTGGTGCTGGTGCAGCAGGAAGATCGTCAGGCGTTCCGGCACCTCCTCGCGTCGGCGGGGTCCACCACCTCCACGGGCCCTCCCCATCTCACCCTAACGAAGATGGGCCCGCATGACGACCCCGAGGCCTTCCTTACGTTCTTTGAGCAGGCAGCAGAGGGCTCGGGCTGGCCGGTAAAACAACGCGCGGCGCGCCTCCTCCCCCCGCTAACGGGCAAGGCACAGCTGGCCGTGCTACAGCTCCCCGCCGACAGCCGGCTGGTCTACGCAGACCTCCGCTGGGCCGTCCTCCAGCGTGTGGGGCGCACCCCGAACAACACCGACAGCGCTTCCACGCTCTGCGCCTGGAGGAAATTGGCCGGCTGTTCGCGTTTGGCCAGCAACTCCGGGACGCCTGCTAGCGGTGGCTGAGGGCTGACAACCGTGATGCCGTGGGAATCGTCGATCTGGTGGTACTAAAACAGTTCATCGCCCAACTACCCGAAGGGACCGCGGAGTGGGTCCAGTGCCATCGCCCGGCGTCGCTGGATCAGGCCATCGAGCTGGCAGAGGACCATTTGGCGGAGGACCATTTGGCGGCTGTTCCGACGGCAGGACAGCAGATCTCCTCTTCTCCCCTCTCCTCTCTCCCCCCCCCCCCTTCTGTGACTCGTCCTCGCCCCGTTCCCCCACCGCGGAGGCGGGGGCTGGCTCCACCCCAGCCGGCGCACCGCACCCACGGTGCCCTCCCGTTTCCCGCTTCTGTGTCTGTCTCTTCCCCCCCTCAGGTGAGTGAGCCCCAGAGCGCCGGTGCAGAGAGAAAGCCCGGGCTGGTTTGCTGGCACTGTGGGGAGCCGGGGCACCTCCAGCAGCAGTGCTTGGCAATGGAGGTGGGCGCAGTGGTCCGGATCTCCGACGCGCCAGGAGCCGCCCTCGATCGGGCCGGAGCGTATCGCATACCAGTGAGTGTCCAAGGGGATACATATCAGGCATTGGTGGACTCTGGATGTAATCAGACCTCAATCCACCAAAGCCTGGTGCAAGACGAGGCACTGGGGGGAGCACAATTGGTGAAGGTGTTGTGTGCGCACGGGGATGTTCACAACTACCCTTTAGTGTCAGTCCACATTCTTTTTCGAGGGGAAAAAATTTAGTGTAAAGGCGGCGGTTAATCCTCGCCTTACCCACTCGATAATTTTGGGGACTGATTGGACAGGATTTCGGGAGTTAATGAGGCATTTAGTGAAGAGTGGGGCCTGCCGTAGTTCAGCAGGGGGAGGTCCCGGTGTGGCATTGGCGGGAGCAGCTGTCACAGAGCCGTTTGTCATCTCCGCGTCAGAGCGAGGAGCCGCAGGCTACTCCTCCTTCTCTCGGGCAATCCCTCGCGGATTTCCCATTAGAACAGTCACGGGACCAGACTCTGTGGCATGTGTTTGACCAAGTGAGAGTAATCGATGGTCAAACGCTCCAGCCAAACGCCACCCCGTCCTTCCCCTATTTCTCCATTATGAGAGATAGATTATACCGAGTGACGCAGGACACTCAGATTAAGGAGCCGATTACACAGCTTTTGATTCCAAAGAGCCGCCGGGAATTGGTATTCCAGGCGGCTCACTTTAATCCCATGGCTGGACACTTGGAGCAGGATAAGACACTAGCCCGAATAATGGCCCGGTTCTACTGGCCAGGGATTCGCGGCAATGTCCGTAGGTGGTGTACAGCATGCCGCGAATGCCAGTTAGTAAACCCAACGGCCATTCCAAAAGCGCCTTTGCACCCTCTACCATTAATCGAGACCCCGTTCGAAAGAATTGGGATGGATCTCGTCGGGCCATTAGATCGGTCAACACGAGGGTATCGCTTTATTTTAGTTCTGGTGGACTATGCAATGCGATACCCGGAAGCAGTGCCTCTTCGCAATATCTCAGCACGCAGTATTGCAGAGGCACTCTTCCGCGTCATCTCCCGAGTCGGAATCCCCAAAGAGATTCTGACTGATCTAGGCACCTCGTTTGTGTCACGCACACTGAGCGAACCGTATGGGTTATTGGGAATTAAGCAAATCCGCACCAGCATTTATCACCCACAAACGGACGGTTTAGTCAAATGGTTCAATCGCACACTCAAGAATATAATTAAAAAGTTTGTTCACGAGGACGCACGCAATTGGGATAAATGGCTCGAACCCCTGTTATTTGCAGTGGGAGAGGTCCCACAAGCCTCCATGGGGTTCTCCCAGTTCAAATTATTATATGGGCGTAAGCCGCGCGGCATCCTAGATGTACTGCGAGAAAATTGGGAGGAGGGACCTTCCCCGAGGAAAAATAAAATTCAATACGTTATTGACCTGTGCGCAAAACTCCACACACTCACACACCTAACCCAGGAGAATTTGCGGCAGGCCCAAGAACGGCAAACCCGCCTGTACGACAGGGGTACGCGCCTTAGGGAGTTCGCACCGGGAGATAAAGTACTCGTACTGTTGCCCACATTGAGCTCCAAATTGATCGCTAAGTGGCAAGGACCCTTTGAGGTCACACGGCGAGTCGGGGACATCTGAGGTGAGGCTAACGGACAGGGGTGGGGCGCTACAGATTTACCACCTCAATCTGCTCAAACTCTGGAACGAGGAGGTCCCCGTGGCGTTGGTGGTTCCAGAGAAGGCGGAGCTGGGGCCGGAGGTTCAAAAGGGAACACTGACATTGCATACCTCTCCAGTCCCCTGTGGAGACCACCTCTCCCCGACCCAACTCACGGGGGTTGCCCAGTTGCAGACCGAATTTTCGGACGTGTTCTCGCCCCTGCCTGGCCGCACCGGCCTCATAGAACACCACATCGAGACGCTCCCAGGGGTGGTAGTGCGCAGCCGCCCTTACAGGCTACCCGAACACAAGAAAAAAGTGGTTCGGGAAGAACTCGAGGCCATGCTCGAAATGGGCATCGTCAAGGAGTCCCACAGTGACTGGAGCAGCCCGGTGGTCTTGGTTCCCAAGGCCGACGGGTCGGTCCGGTTCTGTGTAGACTATAGAAAAAAGTCAACGCGGTGTCTAAATCCGATGCATACCCAATGCCTCGTATTGACGAGTTGCTGGATCGACTAGGCACGGCTCGCTTTTACTTGACACTGGATTTGACAAAGAGTTATTGACAGATCCCCTTGACTCCACTATCCCGAGAAAAAAAATGGCCTTTTCCACACCGTTTGGCTTACACCAATTTGTTACACTTCCTTTTGGGCTGTTTGGGGCGCCCGCTACGTTCCAGCGGCTTATGGACAGGGTCCTCCGCCCCCACGCCACCTATGCGGCCGCGTACTTAGATGATATCATAATCTATAGTAATGACTGGCCGCGGCATTTAGAACACCTAAGGGCCGTCCTTAGGTCGTGGAGGCAAGCAGGTCTCACGGCCAACCCGAAGAAGTGTGCGATTGGGCGGGTGGAAGTACGGTATCTGGGCTTCCACTTGGGCAATGGGCAGGTGAGTCCCCAAATTAGCAAGACAGCAGCGATTGCGGCCTGCCCGAGGCCCAAGACCAAAAAGGGGGTGAGACAGTTCCTGGGGCTGGCTGGCTACTATCGTAGGTTTATACCTAATTATTCGGACGTCACCAGCCCGCTGACTGATCTCACTAAAAAGGGGGCACCAGATCCGGTCCAGTGGACGGACCAATGCCAGCGGGCTTTCTCGGAGGTGAAGGCGGCACTGTGTGGGGGGCACTGTTACACTCCCCTGACTTTTCTCTCCCCTTTATGTTGTAGACGGCTGCGTTGGACAAAGGGCTGGGGTCTGTTTTGTCCCAGGAGGTGGAGGGGGAGGACCGTCCAGTGCTGTATATCAGCAGAAAGCTGTCGGTGCGTGAGGGGTGCTACAGCACCATCGAGAAAGAGTGCCTAGCCATCAAGTAGGCGGTCCTCGCCCTCCGCTACTACCTGCTGGGATGCCCTTTCACCCTTTG
Source organism: Neoarius graeffei (assembly GCF_027579695.1). Classification (NCBI taxonomy): domain Eukaryota; kingdom Metazoa; phylum Chordata; class Actinopteri; order Siluriformes; family Ariidae; genus Neoarius; species Neoarius graeffei. Next base: position 30,560,830 of record NC_083589.1, on the reverse strand, counting down.
TTCGGAACACGCGCCCCTCCAGTGGCTCCACCGCATGAAGGATGCCAACACGCGGATCACCCGTTGGTATCTGGCACTCCAGCCCTTTAACTTCAAGGTGATCCACAGGCCGGGGGCGCGGATGGTCGTGGCGGACTTCCTCTACCGTCAAGGGGGGGTGGGGGGGTCGATTTTGGACCAGAACCAGCCACAGTTCTTCTGGACACTTTGACTGTCGCACTCGCTTCTTGATTTTGCCCCAAAACCCAGCAGCCTTCATTATGTTTTCTTTTTTAATCGGAAAAGTGCTCTCTTATGTAACATGCTGCTCAGATACAAACTTTTTTCCCCCATAACATTTAATTTTGTGCTGGAAAACGAACGTTTGGACTCTAATGTCTCGATAATGTAGAAATCATAAAACAGAAATTTTATAACAAAGCTTGTACGGAAAAAAAAAAAGGTGTCCAAGACTTTCGCACAGGACTGTATATTGTGTGTGAACGTTTTTATGCCTCCGCCACCTTAAGGTACAGGAGGCGTTATGTTTTCGGGTTGTGCGTGCGTCCGTCCCAAAACCTTGTGAACGCGATATCTCAAAGGCTAATGAAAGGAATTTCACCAAACTTCCACCATTTGTGCGCTTTGGGACAAACATGAACTGATTAGATTTTGAGATCAAAAGGTCTAAGGTCAAGGTCACTGTGAGGTCAAATGTCTGTCCGAAAACCTTATGAACACAATATCTCCAAGGCAAATGAAAGGAATTTCACCCAACTTTCACCATTTGTGTATTTGGGGACAAACATGAACTGATTAGATTTTGAGGTTGAAAGGTCTAAGGTCAAAGTCACTGTGAGGTCAAATGTTCATCCCCAAACTTTGTGAACACCATATCTCAAAGACTAATGCAAGGAATTTCACCAAACTTTCACCATTTGTGCACTTTGGGGACAAACATGAAATGATTAGATTTTGAGGTCGAAAGGTCTAAGGTCAAGGTCACTGTGAGGTCAAATGTCTGTCCGGAAACCTTGTGAACACAATATCTCCAAGGCTAATGAAAGGAATTTCACCAAACTTTCACCATTTGTGCGCTTTGGGACAAAGATGAACTGATTAGATTTTGAGGTTAAAAGGTCACAGGTCAAGATTACTGTGAGGTCAAATGTCCATCCCCAAATCACAACTTAATAAGGTGTGTAGTCTACCAGGCGGAGGCATCCTCATCGACGCCGGTGGCGTCGAGTTCTATCTAGTTATGTATGTAATTAACACTGCCACTGGAATATGCCGTGTTACAACTATCTGTATGGCTGGTATTGTAATTTACAACTGTGTTGGAAAGAAAACATGGAAATAAAAATTCATTATTTAAAGAAAAAAGTGTTACTTCATCTCTATTTCTACATGCTTTATGAACATGAAACAAACCTTACACTAAAGTTTCAAGTCAGTGTTTTCTACTCGTGTTAGCTGTTGGTTAGGATGATGTTTTTTATTGGAAACTTGTCACCAAAAAACCCCGAATGTAGCTTAAAGTGCATATTCTGGACCAATTTCATGTTTTTTTTATATGAAAGAATGTCCCTTTACACACTCATCCAGAAGGCCATCTGTCTGCAGCAGAAAAAAATAAAATGACAAAACGCGTCTGGAAAAATCCCAAGGGAGTCTGGAGCCAGATTCGTGACGTCACCTGCGGAAGCGCCAGCAGGCTGCGCGAGCTTTGCACGGTTTCAGTGCACAGCCTGTGTAGACCAAGCGCTCCCATTTCTCTCTCATTGTCCGGTCTTTTGGGAAACGATGAGTATTAATCCCATCAAGATTGGTGTTGCTACACCCTCCTACGATACATCTGTTAACCATTTTAATAATTACGCCATAACGTTGAAGAAATTTGCAGAAAACCACCAGGTCGTTTTCTCATAAACAAACCAGCGCTGGCGTAGGATTCAGAGGGAGGCGTCCCGCACGCGACGTCACGAAAACCAATGCCGGGAAATCCAAACGCCAAGTTTTTTCAGAGGCGGACCAATTCGCCCCAAATGGCTTGATTTCAACTGAATTTTTCTGGTATTGCGCAAGGTAAAAAAAATTGCACAAAATGTGACAGATATTTGACCAAAGTTTAATATAAAATAGGAGAATTACATTGATCTGGCTCCTGAATTTACCCGTGATATGCACTTTAAACACACAGGTATGATCAGAGTGAGTGTGTGCGCGTTACCTGGTCTGGTGAGGAGGGGATGAGGATCGTGTTGTCTAACTTGGACAGAGACTGCTGGATGTTCAGAAGCATGTTGGAGTTTAACACATTGGTAGACCTGTGCACAATAAATACGCACGTGTGTGTGTTACAAAACAAACACCACTCTCAAGCTGATCTCACATGTCCACACTTTAATTTGAAGAATTAATAAAGGTTTGTCTTAAATTATTTTTTACACGGGCCTTTGGAAACATTTCTGCTGGGGGAATAACGGAACGTGAGATATATTTCAGGGTAATATTACCACAAATGATCACGTCCAGTTTAAACACCTCTTTTTAACACTTTTTCTGAAGTATTCTTCCTACTCCAGTGAAACAGGAAATGTTCTCTCTCTCTCGTTGTTTTATGCAACACTGCGCCGTAGCCCACAAGCTCAGGTTACATCCAAGTGAAAGCTGGAGCACAACGCCTGCACATGCCCTTAGACACGAACCTGGCTGTCTCTTTCTCGTTGACGAAGGTGGGCATGGCAGCCAGGGGGCTGCAGAGGTTCTTGCGAATGTAGATCTTCTCGATGGAGGGGGCGCAGTTGGCCGGCTTTTCCCTCGTCACCTCCACTGGCTTCCTCTCGCACTGTACGGCTGAGACATGCATGTACGACAAGCTTTAATAATAATAATAATAATAATAATAATAATAATAATAATAATGCACGGCACCTTTTTAAGATGTTCTTGTACAGAGGTTAAAACATTCGATAAAATACTATTCGTGTTTCCTTTTGATATCTTTCAGTGAATAAAAGTGTCTTTATAACACAGTCACATGTATTTGGAAGGAAGTTTCACAATGCAAGGAAGTTGAGAGATGTGTGTGTGTGTGTGTGTGTGTGTGTGAGAGAGAGAGAGAGAGAGAGAGAGAGAGAGACAGACACACTCACAGTCCTGTTTCATGCCGAGGGCCATGCAGCGCTGCAGTCTGCAGTATTGGCAGCGGTTGCGGTGATGCTTATTGATCACACACTCCCCTGAGCCGCGGCACGTGTACACGAGGTTCTTACGGATGCTTCGCTTGAAAAAGCCTTTGCAGCCTTCACAGCTCACTGCCCCATAGTGACGACCTTCACGACAAACACACACAAACGTTAATAATTTATTATATGATTATTTTCGAACCGTTTACTTTCTCATTTCTGTTGTATTTTTACTTGCTCTATTTTTCTGCTTCCTCCCTTCTGCCGTGGTTTTTTTATTGATTTGTAGAACATTTTAAGCTGCATTTTAATGTATGAAACTATGTTAGTCATAGTATTAGAAAGCAATAACTAGTTAGACATTGGTAATAATAAGTGCATTATTTTTGTATAACGGTACGGTTCGGAGTGCGTTATTCTGCTTATACCACAGCAATGTGCCAAGGATTACAGGGATTTTCTATAAACAATTCCTGACACCAGGGTTCTCGTTAGATTTAATGGCGTGCAATGTTTCTAAGACAAGTTTGTTTATCGCAGCTAGAGGAACGGTCATTCCCTCAGCGTTCTCTCGCTCTCTCTCAAAAACACCCCACACAGCTTGTCAATTTACTGAGAAACTTAAGCTTAAAAACAAACAAACAAAAAAACCCTCTTACAAATTGCTGAGACTTCAGTGAATGTTGAATAATTATCTCTTTAAAAAAAAAAACAGCTCATCAATGATTACAAGGAATTTAAATTTTTATATATGTGAGTGCAGCAATAAATCAGGGTACAAATTTATGACGATTTGAATCGATGAAAAAGAATGACTCGTGATTATTATCAGGCTGCGTAATCTCTTCGCTTTTCCTCGCTCTAATTGTGTTGTTTACACAGCAGAGGGCATAACAACATACAATAGCAGGAATACACGTGACTTCACTCGAGGCAGAAGTAACACAGCTCTAATGTCGCCAAAAAAAAAAACCACACACACAAACCGATCTAAAATGGGAAAGAGCTAATGTGTGATCAGCCATACAAATAGATTTAATAAGAAATCAGAGCTCTATCTCTCTCTTTTTACAGACTGCTGAAAGATAAAGAAAACAGAAGGAATACAAATGTTCATAAAAGCTGATTAAGAAAAGGTCTATCTGCTATTAACTTTTTACACTTTTAATAAACGGAATATTTTACTCCAACCTTTACAAGTTTGGGTAAATAATCATTGGTAGTTATGAAGAAAATGAAACAAAAGCATTTATTTATCTATAGAAATATTTAAGTTGATAAAGAATAGGAAAATAAAAATTGTATTTTATGGTAATAAAATTTTCTTCATTACATATTTTTTCAAAAAATACCATGAGAAAACGGCACGGTGGTGTAGTGGTTGGCGCTGTCGCCTCACAGCAAGAAGGTCCGGGTTCGAGCCCCGTGGCCGGCGAGGGCCTTTCTGTGTGGAGTTTGCATGTTCTCCCCGTGTCCGCGTGGGTTTCCTCCGGGTGCTCCGGTTTCCCCCACAGTCCAAAGACATGCAGGTTAGGTTAACTGGTGACTCTAAATTGACCGTAGGTGTGAATGTGAGTGTGAATGGTTGTCTGTGTCTATGTGTCGGCCCTGTGATGACCTGGCGACTTGTCCAGGGTGTACCCCGCCTTTCGCCCGTAGTCAGCTGGGATAGGCTCCAGCTTGCTTGTGACCCTGTAGAACAGGATAAAGCGGCTAGAGATAATGGATGGATGGATGGATGGATGGATGGATGAATACCATGGAAAAACTGAATCATGAGCCCAATCCTGTGAATCACAAATTAGGTGAATTGTTACATCCCTAACGATTAATTGTTAAACAACAATATTTAAAAAATAGGTACCCTATGGGTCCATGTGGCTACTGCGTATAAATAAAATTGTTTTCTGATCCCATGTCCATACAGTAAATATAGCACACACACACACACACATATATATATATATATACACACACACACACACTATATATATATATACTCAATGAGGCAGTAACCACAAAAATGACGCGTAATCCAAAAACAATTTAAAAATCACAGAAGTAAAATATACCAAGTGTCTGTACTTTATATTATTCTACTCTTACCTCTTACAGTTTTCGAAACTGAAACCTCTGAACCGAGGCTGACATACACACGCTGTCACCATGACCCAAACTCTTATTTCCCGGAAATGGCCCGGTGCTAGAGCTCAGTGGTCTCAATACTCTTTTCGACAACTTCCTGTTACAACTCGGAAGTGCGTCACATCTCCATCACACATGGGACCACTGGCCGAAGACGGCGAGGAAAGGGGGACGACCTGGAGCATATTTTAAAATACGAACGCACTTTCCCTCTGTAATAAGCATAAACATGTCGGAAAGCGATTTCTTTAGTCGAGTCCATTTATTTCGAACGGTGAACCGAATTGTATACACTCACCAGCCATTTTAATAGGAACACCTGTATATGTATGCGCAGTGCACGTTTGTTACACTCATTCTTACAGCACGATGACATCGTAACTACGGCCTCTGTATGAGGCAGTAGGCACAAAAATTCTGTTTATTACTCAGGGATGAGAATGAAAAATATTTAAAAAGTCTGAAAAAACCAGGGCGGGGCCCATGGCCCAGGGGGGCGGGGCCCATGGCCCAGGGGTTCCAGGGGCTAATGATTTTTGGCTATTTTATTTATTTATTTTTCTTTATTATTAGACAGGGAGATTATTATTAGACAGGGATATTATTAGACAGGGAGATTATTATTAGACAGGGATATTATTATTAGGCAGGGAGATTATTATTAGGCAGGGAGATTCTTTTGTGTAATCTGAGCTGAAGTGGGTTTTGTATTTTGGTTTTTTGGGGCGCGCGCGTGCTCTCTCTGCCATGCCGATCCTGTAGGCTGCGCTGACTCAGCTGAAAACTCCGGTCCTCGAGAAAAGAGATAAAAGCCCGCCCACACTGAAAGCTGATTGGCTTATTTTGCTGAGTAACCCAATCAGGATGCTCTTTGTCTGGCATGCGCTACATGAACAAGCACACAGTCTCCCTCGCGCGCGCACATTCTAAGATGCGTGATGCAGACCTTAATGTTGTGCGCGCACGCTCAAAAACGATCATTTTGGTCTGAAAAAGTCGGAAATCCGCCGATTGGCGGAAAATTCTCATCCCTGATTACTACTCTTTGATCATGCGGAGCGTACACTGTACACTCTAGAAACAATGACGTGTTAGAATGAGCGCGTTAATATAAAACTATCATTCGTGTTATAGCTGGAACTGTTATTCAAACACAATGCATGTCATCTGGCCAATCGGATCTGAGATTTAACCGTGCTGTGGCCTGAACACTTATTTGTTGCCGTATTTCCAATAAATTTTCTCCTACAAAGTCTGTCAGGAATCCAACAGACACACAGGGGCTCCGTGTGTGTGTGTGTGTGTGTGTGGTCACTTACCTGAAGCTTTGTCTCCACACACCACACAATACTCCACCACAGGCTTAACAGAGCTTTGTTCTGTTCCCTCGGTGACAAACTGTCGAAGAACACCACATACAGACAGAGACACAGATATAGTTGTGTCTATTTTTAACAAGCACGTCTAGACGTGAACACATTATTCCTGTGTTGTCGTCACTCCATTGGCTTCCAGTCCGTTTTAAAATTGATTTTAAACTTCTGTTGTTTGTTTTTAATGCCATCAATGGCCTGGCTCCCTCTTACTTTTCTGAGATTTTAACTGTTCGTGATCATGGTAGGGCCCTGCATTCTTCGGGTCAGCTTCTGTTAGAAGTTCCAAGGTCGAGATATAAACAGTGGGGTGATCGTTCTTTTGCTGTCGCTGCTCCCAGACTGTGGAACAATCTGCCCCCCGACATTCGCACCACTATTGATCCCGGCCTTTTTAAATCAAAGTTGAAGACCTACTTTTTTAGATTGGCATACAATCCTGACTAGGGGAGTCTTGTTTTTGAGGGGTGCTTCGTTTCGTCTGTTTTATTTCATGTACTTCTGAAAGGTTTTTGGTAATCTGCAGCACGGTGGCACCTTCCGCAGTCAAAAACCTGTGTTTTTATGTGTTTTGTGTTCTGTTTTATGGCTTTGATGTAAAGCGCTTTGAGTACCTTTTGGTTATTGTAAAAGGGCTATATAAATAAAATTTGATTGATAGTTGTGTGCAAAAGTTTAGGCACCCCCTCCCAAAACTCTGCGTTTAATGATTATGAAAATTAAAAGAAGAAACCATAACCTCTGCAGCAAACTATTTTAAAAAAACTAACACTTTTTCCCCTGCACAGTTCCTTTTATTTGAATATTGTAATAAAACAAAGTAATAGTGGTATGTGCAAAAGTTTGGACGCCCTACTAAATCAGTACTTAGTAATACCCACCTTATAGAGATCTTGCAGTCACGTGACCGGAAAGTACACAGCCGCCATTTTGTCGGTAAAAAACACCGCTGAATACTGCTGCACTCGTGTACAAAATGGATCAATTTCAACCGACGGACTACACGGCTCATTTTTCTAATGAACAGATAACTAGATATATGTCTAAAATAAACGACCTACGGATTAGTGACCCTTGTGGCTTACCGGACGTAGTTTTCACGACCGTGTCAGTGGATATGGAACTGCCAGAGGTGGAATACCCGGACGTGTATAATTACCTCATTAACTTTCCCTCGCTGTTCAGTGGTGAAGCACTGCGTGCTTATAAATCTCTGGACAGTTATCTTTACAGAAATTCAGGGTTTGTCAGCCGCCCTCAGATGTGGCATCTTGTAAACAAGAAAATAACAATCCTCATTGGACGGGTAAGTCACTTAAGTATTGAGTACTAGTACTGATACTTGATATATCAGTAGTATCTAGTATAGCACTGACCAGCCGATTATAGAATAGAATAGAATAAGGTAATTCCAGCTGTAATTCCAAATCGTCCGTCTTGTTTACCATGGATCTGGCGTTGGAGAGATAGAGGCTTAGCAGCGGAGGTTTGAGTGGCTGTTTTCTGAGCTTAGTCAACAGGCCGGCTCTGCCTGCAGCCTCGCTTTTGCTTCCTCTCCCAACGCCGCGTCCTTCGCCTGCCAGACCCGATAACAATCCACGGAGACCCCGCTGGTCTCGCTATCTCATCCAGAATGTTGTGCATGCGATGGAAATCGCTACAAACCGTCATTTTCTGCTGGAAACCAATGTCCAGTAAGTCCATACGGTTGTAGTGGATATTGAAGCCCGGTACAGACGAACAACACGCAAAAATACACACAAAAAACATAAAAAACGTGCACAGGTAGGGAGAGCTTGTAGCCGCAGCCGTTGTAGTAGAATTGTATATAGTAGGGTTTTCCAGAAGAAAAGGTAGAAGTAGAAGCAGAATGCGGAAATATGGCGTTTGACCGACAAGATGGCGTCTGTTACAATCTGGATCGGCTGTGACGTCACATACAAGATCTCTCTAGGAATACGCAGATGTGTGTTTTCTGGGCCTCTTACCTGTATCTGCTGACCTGCCAGCTCAGGTGAGGTGAAGAGCAGTTGATTGACAGCTGATCCATCAGCCGAAGTCAGGATGACTTTCCCCGGTGAGCTCTCGTGCTTTAGGAGCAGTTTGTCCTGATTGGGATAATCCACGTTGGCTAATATGAACTGCTGCTTACTGGCCCCTACTTGATCATACGCCGTTACTATCTGGAGCTTTTGGCCCAGCTGCTGGTCTGTCACAATCTGACACACACACACACACACACACATTAGTGTTTAAGACAGCAGCAACTGTAGCAGAAAGTACAGTATAATGATTATGTATCATCTTTTACCTGCAGACCTCCATCTGCTGACACCAGCTGAATTCTGGGACTTTCTCCTGCCATGATGACCCCCACACACCGCTTAGGATTATATGTCGCGCCCCATCTCTCTCTCACACACCCACACCCTCCTATGATGCAAAACCTGTACAAAACATGTTTTACTGAATCAACACTCAGTCATGTTTTTTTATTCCCTTACATGAAGCTCGCTTAAATGTCAAATTTAAAAGTCAAATGCATCTGCTTAGGTGATTGGCGGGGGGGGGGATGTTTTTACTAATTTGACCAAATCCACCTTTAAATATGAAAAATTACAGAAAGCAAGTGCACACAAATCCAAATCTAAGCAAATATGTCCAGTTATTGAATTAAGAAGAAACGTCTCTCTATAAAAGGAGAACAGGTCATTTACGCCCCAATATGATGGTCCATGCACGCACGCACGCACACCCTCCAGCTTTTCTAACATGGCATCTAAACGCAAATGTTGCTTTAAAACAAACACACAAGAGTAAACGCACCAGTTTCTTTGTGTGATATACGATGTGTCAGCAGTCACCTGGGTACACCACATATACATTTTCATATCAAACCATTTTCTTTCTTCACTTCACTTAATCCATATGTAACTGACCTTGTCTATGATTCAGCACCAGATCTGGACTTTCACGTGCTTTTATACATGTGGACAATAAGCACAATGGTCTAGTTCAGTACACGCAACCACAATCATGGGGAAGACTGCTGACTTGACTGTTGTCCAGAAGATGATCATCGACACCCTCCACAAGGAGGGTAAGCCACAGAAGGTCATTGCTGAAAAGGCTGGCTGGAAAAGGTGCACAAGCAACAGGGATGACCGCAGCCTTGAGAGGATTGTCAAGAAAAGTTGATTCAAGAACTTGGGAGAGCTTCACGAGGAGTGGACTGAGGCTGGTGTCGGTGCATCAAGAGCCACTACATACAGACGTCTTCAGGAAAGGGGCTACAGCTGTCATGTTCCTAACATCAAGCTGCTCCTGAACCAGAGACAATGTCAGAAGTGTCTTACGTGGGCTAAGGAGAGAAAGAACTGGACTGTTGCTCAGTGGTCCAAAATCCTTCTTTCAGATGAAAGCATATTTTGCATTTCATTTGGAAATCACGGTCCTAGAGTCTGAAGGAAGACTGGAGAGGTACAGAATCCAAGGTGTTTGAAGTCCAGTGTGAAGTTTCCACAGTCTGTTAGCCTGGGCCCGCCCATCCTAAGCGTGACGCAACACGAGGGCCTGTTGCGAGCTTAGTCTGGCAAGGCAAGCTATCTACAGCTCTTCCAAGCTCCCGAAAAATCGGGAGCCAATCAACTTTGAGCATCTCCAACGGCCCTGGGTAGAGGCGTGTTCAAGGCAGTGACGTAGTAGAACTGCGACCGGAAGCCATAGATTGTTTACAGAATCTATGCCGGAAGCGCTTCATTCACTAAAAACATTACGAACATGGAGCAGCGGCAAGCCTTTGACACAGCGGTAGATGCTGTATTGAAAGCATTCAACGGGAAGTTCTCATTGAAAACGGAGCAAAGAGCAGCCCTGGAGGTATTTATCTTCTTCCTGTTACTCAAGCAGTTTCCGTCGCATCACATACGTCAGAGGAAAGAGTGATGTGATTGGTTTAAGCTTCATCACAGCCTTTTCTGGCTTCGACCAGTAGCAAACTGAGGCATTTCAGGGAGGCGGGTCAACCACGCGCTTGGGGAAACGGTTGGGCTTAATATCTTTGCCAGACCAAATGCTCGCAGAGCTTTGAAGTCGCGTTAGCCAGACTAACAGTCTGTGATGATTTAGGGTGCCATTTCATCTGCTGGTGTTGGTCTACTGTGTTTTATCAAGTCCACTCTTGATGCACTGACAACAGCCTCAGTCCACTCCTTGTGAAGCTCTCTCAAGTTCTTGAATTGACTTTTCTTGACAGTCCTCTCAAGGCTGCGGTCATCCCTGTTACTTGTGCACCTTTTCCAGCCAGCTTTTTCAGCAATGACCTTCTGTGGCATTCCATGTCCCAACAGCCGGAAAAGGGTGGCTTGCCCTCTCCAGGTTGGTGGAGAAGTCCTGCCTCAAGTGGAGGAGTTTAAGTATCTCGGGATCTTGTTCACGAGTGAGGGAAGGATGGAGCGTGAGATCGACAGGCGGATCGGTGCAGCCTCCGCAGTGATGCGGTCGCTTTACCGGTCCGTCGTGGTGAAGAAGGAGCTGAGCCAAAAGGCGAAGCTCTCAATTTACCGGTCGATCTACGTTCCGACTCTCACCTATGGTCATGAGCTTTGGGTAATGACAGAAAGAACAAGATCGCGGATACAAGCGGCTGAAATGAGTTTCCTTCGCAGGGTGGCTGGGCGCTCCCTTAGAGATAGGGTGAGAAGCACAGTCACTCGGGAGGAGCTCGGAGTAGAGCCGCTGCTCCTCCACATCGAGAGGAACCAGCTGAGGTGGCTCGGGCATCTTTTTTGGATGCCTCCTGGACGCCTCCCTGGGGAGGTGTTCCAGGCATGTCCCCCCGAGAGGAGGCCCCGGGGAAGACCCAGGACACGCTGGAGGGACTATGTCTCTCGGCTGGCCTGGGAACGCCTCGGTGTTCTTCCCGAGGAGCTGGCCGAGGTGTCTGGGGAAAGGGAAGTTTGGGCTTCCATGCTTAGACTGCTGCCTCCGCGACCCGGTCCTGGATAAGCGGAAGAAGACGAGACGAGACCTTCTGTGGCTTACCCTCCTTGTGGAGGGTGTCGATGATCGTCTTCTGGGCTAATGTCAAGTCAGCAGTCTTCTCCATGATTGTGGTTGCATACGAACTAGACTGAGAGATACACACTATACTGTTTTATTCAAACTTGAAATGAAATATGCTAATATGTTGAGATACTAGAATTCTGATTTTCATGAGCTATTAAGCCATAATCATCTAAATTAAAACAAAGAAAGAAGCCTTGAAATATTTCATTTTACATGTAATGAATATAGAATATATGAACGTTTACCTTTTTGAATTATGAAAAAAATAACTAAGATATTTCAGTATTTTGAGATGCACTAGTGTGTGCGTGCATAATATATCTGTTCAAAAGTCTTAGGCACATGTAAAGAAATGCTGTCGACCAAAAGTGGCTTAAAAATAATGAAATTAAATGTTTCGACATTAATAAAACAAGTGATTCCAGGCAAAACAAACCTCGCCCGGTAGCTCTTATGATGAATATGACGGAAGCTCATCTCATCTCATTATCTCTAGCCGCTTTATCCTGTTCTACAGGGTCGCAGGCAAGCTGGAGCCTATCCCAGCTGACCACGGGCGAAAGGCGGGGTACACCCTGGACAAGTCGCCAGGTCATCGCAGGGCTGACACATAGACACAGACAACCATTCACACTCACATTCACACCTACGGTCAATTTAGAGCCACCAGTTAACCTAACCTGCATGTCTTTGGACTGTGGGGGAAACTGGAGCACCCGGAGGAAACCCACGCGGACACGGGGAGAACATGCAAACTCCACACAGAAAGGCCCTCGCCGGCCCCGGGGCTCGAACCCAGGACCTTCTTGCTGTGAGGCGACAGCGCAAACCACTACACCACCTCACGGAAGCTGAAAAAATAGGTACCCTATGGGTCCATGTGGCTACTACTTATAAATAAAATACTTTTCTGATCCCATGTCCATACAGTACTGGTAAATATCACATATATATTTACTCTATGAGGCAGTAGCCACAAAAATGATGCGTAATCCAAAAATGAACAGTTAAAAAAAAAAAAACCACAGAAGTAAAATATACCAAGTGCCTGTACTTTATATTATTCTACTCTTACAGTTTTCGAAACTGAAACCTCTGAACCGAGGCTGACATACGCACGCTGTCACCGTGACCCAAACTCTTATTTCCCAGAAATGGCCCGGTGCTAGAGCTCAGTGGAACGCACTTTCCCTCTGTAATGAGCATAAACATGTCTGAAAGCGATTTCTTTACTTGAGTCCATTTATTTCGAACGGTGAACGGAATTGTATACACTCACCGGCCATTTTAATCGGAACACGTATATGTGCATGCGCAGTGCGTGATGGTTACACACTTACAGCACGATGACGTAGTGGCTAGCGCCTCTATACGAGGCAGTAGACACAACAAAAACGATTTTGACCTTTTTGGTGACCTTGATCAGATGACACTCAAAATGTAGGAGGTTCTATTTGAGACCAAGGCCTATCTATCCTGAAAGTCTCCTGAAGATTGATCCAGCTGTTTTCCTGTAATATCGTTAACAACAACAACAACAAAAAAACAACTGAAAACAATACCTTGCCCTGTTTATTCTGTAGCAGGCGCGGTAAAAAGAAAAAAAAATACTATAAACAGTAAGCAGTAAGCCATAATAAATGAAACAAAGTCAATATTTGGTGTGAGACGAAATTCCCTTCGCTTTAAAAAAATAATAATAATAATAATAATAGTAGTCTGAGGTCCAGTGAGTGCAGTTTTATGCGGAAATGAGCTGTAGGCTTTACTGAGCATCTTATGGCCCTTTTCCACTACCCTTTTTCAGCTCGCTTCAGCCCGACACGGCTCGTGTTTCGACTACCTCAGAACAGCACGACTCAGCTCGCTTCAGCGCTGCTTAGCACCCAAAACTCGCACCGTTTTGGAGTGGGGCTGAAGCGAGCCAAACCGAGCCGAGTGGGGCTAGGGGCGTGAGCAGACACTCCCCTGTGCACTGATTGGTGAGGAGGAGTGTCCTCACATGCCCACACACGCCCCGCGAGCACGCTGGGATCTGTAAACACCGCAAACCCGGAAGAAGAAGAATTACGAGAATTTCTGAAGCCTTATGCGCCTCGCCTCATCTATGCGCTCTTGCCAGTATCTGTTGGCGTTGTCGGTGACAACAAGCCACAGCACCAAGACCAGCAACACTAACGACTCCATATCCATGTTTATTGTTTACTATCCGGGTCGTGAGACTACCGCTTAAAAGCTCACTGATGTCACTGTTTGCGCCGCCTAACGACATCACGTGACGTCCACCCACTTTCGCTAACTCCACCCAATGTGTCCACCCACTTCCAGCCAGCACAGTTCAGCGCGGTTGTAGTCGAAATGCAACTCCAACAGCCCCGCTCAGCTCGACTCAGCCCAACTCAGCACCGCATGGCTCAGCTCAACTCAGCCGCGTTGGTAGTGGAAAAGCGGCATTACAGAACCTTCACAGTTCTTCTGGACACTTTGTCACACTCGCTTCTTCATTTTGCCACAAAACCCAGCAGCCTTCATTATGTTTTCTTTTTTAATCTGAAAAGTGCTCTCTTATGTAATATGCTGCTCAGACACAAACTTTTTTTCCTGGAACATTTAATTTTGTGCTGGAAAACAAAAACTCTAAAATGTTTTTGTACCGACTCAATGCAGAAGTCATAAAATAAAACATATTGTGCCTACACACACACACACACACACACACACACACATTTTATCAGTGCAATCTGTGTACATATAGAACCAATACAACACAATTCTTTTATCAGTGCAATTCTGTATACTTTCCTATTTATTTTTATACTTTATTTGTTCTTTTTTTTCTATAACTCAATGAGTCAACAGCACCTTCAATTTTGTTGTACCTCTGGAAAAGTGACAATGACAATAAAGACTTATGGGTTGTTTTACAATCAGGGTACAAAGTTTGTGTCACAGGGGTCCAAAATTCAAATTGATTCAAACTGGTTCTTGTACCAGTTTTTAAGTGAAGGACAAGTTAAAGAACAGATTTCAGGTAATTTTCTGACGTGTGTATGGTAGTTTTGTGTAATCTGCTATAAGATAAAGAAGATTAAGCGTAGCTTTAAGCAGGGCTGGGAGAAACAAATGAAGTGATTCTCGGAGAGAACTTTTTTTTTTGACAATTCAGAATCCGCTACTTCCATAGTGCTTTTAAATATAAGGCTGTAAGCTTTGTGTTAGTTGTCTCTAATATTTATGTCCCAATATCTTGACCACATTTTAGGATGAAAATCATTTTAGATATGTTATTTTATATTGAAAAATTAGCTGTCTCGGAGAGGACTTTTTTTTTGACACAATTACATACTAATTTGATCAAAATAGTCTGAAAACTTACTGGCATTCAACATTAAAACTTAACTATGTTTCCAATGATATGGAACCAAATATTTGTTTTAGGGTCATTCCACGTCAATTGAGGTTTTTCACCCACGTGACCAAGTCATGTGATGCATCGTTAGGCTGCCATTTTGGACGGCACGGCTCGAATCAGTTTGAATGCGAGGAAGGCGACAAACGAAAAACATAAAAGAAAAAGGAGCGAGATGCAGAAAACGCCTTCACTATCCAGCAACGTAGGGCATTTACAGGGCGAGCAGAGGGAGAGGTATTTGCAAAAATTGAGGTTAGCAGGCTTAGAGAACGACGTTTACCTGCTTCCACCAGGATTGTTCACTGACGTACGGAAGTACACGAAGCCCTCGTCTTTACCTGACTTCGGCCCACATGATCTGTATACCTATGTCGTTAAAAACCCATCGCCATACACAGGTATTGATCTGAAAGCATATAAGAGTTTGGATGCCTACAAATATTTTGTGTCAGGCTGGGTAACATGCCTACATCAGCGGGTCGTCCCTGGAGCCGGTGGTCGCCATCTTATTACAGCTAAGGTTTGTTCACATTTTCATTTACTTTCGGTCCTCAGGATAAACAAAATGTTATTAAATGTCATTGAAATAACTTCTTAGTCTGTTGAGACATGGCCCGTTATAAATTTGCTGTTACCAGGCAATGACCAACAACTGTATTATTAGGGTCGGTGTCTGTGTTGTAGCAGCTAGCTGTTAGCACTAGCTAATGTCAACAACATCATAGCTGGTATGTTACTGTAGCAATGTTTACGTTCAGTCATTTGGATGACTGTTAAAACCTTTCAGTCTCAAGTTTTTCCTTTACTGTATTTACTAGTTTACTGTAATTATGATCCGGCAGCTATTTACACCGGATCCAGTGTAAATAGCTGCCGGAGCGTGCTCCGGCTTGCTCCCCTTCAAATTAAGCAGCGCGCTCCGGCTTGCTCCCGGAGCACTCCGGGAGCAAGCCGGAGCGCGCTGCTTAATTTGAGGGGGAGCAAGCCGGAGCGCGCTGCTTAATTTGAGGGGGAGCAAGCCGGAGCGCGCTCCGGAACCTCAGCCGGAGCACTCCGGGAGCAAGCCGGAGCGCGCTGCTTAATTTGAGGGGGAGCAAGCCGGAGCGCGCTCCGGAACCTCGGCCGGAGCACTCCGGGAGCAAGCCGGAGCGCGCTGCTTAATTTGAGGGGGAGCAAGCCGGAGCGCGCTCCGGAACCTCGGCCGGAGCACTCCGGGAGCAAGCCGGAGCGCGCTGCTTAATTTGAGGGGGAGCAAGCCGGAGCGCGCTCCGGCAGCTATTTACACTGGATCTGGTGTAAATAGCTGCCGGATCATAATTACAGTAAACTAGTAAATACAGTAAAGGAAAAACTTGAGGCTGAAAGGTTTTTAACAGTCATCCAAATGACTGAACGTAAACATTGCTACAGTAACATACTAGCTACTATGTTGTTGACATTAGCTAGCTTGACCTTCAAAATGACGGACACCGGGGCGTCACGTGACCCTGTGACGTCAGGTGAAAAACCTCAATTCAACCGGGGCCCGCGCACTTAGGTCTCAAAAAATTCTGAAAAAAAAAAAATCACCAGATGTACCCATGTTAGCTAGGAGAAACACTAAATTTATTTGAATGTAAGATGTATACTTTCCATGTTACAGCCAGTTTTACTGGGGGAGGGGGGTGTCAATTTTGTTCAGGCTCTTTTTTTTTTTTTTTTTGTCAAAGTTCACAAGCCCATAGCTCAAGAACTAAACCATGTAGGAGGCTAATCTGTGGTTGGTAGAAGAGAGCAACTGGACTTGCTTGATTCTTGAAGACGTTTCGCCTCTCGTCTGAAAGGCTTCCTCAGTTCTGTCTGACTAATAGGGAGTATCAAGTATTTATCCTCTCGTGGATCATCATAGAATCCGAATCAGAATGCTGATGGCTGCATTGTAGGTGGCTGATAAAAGATGTCTTAGACCCCCACCTCTGTTCAGTGATGGTCGTTCCAGGTTGACAAAAATGAACGATCCTCTCTGGCTAAGATGTCTGCCAGTTTTCTGGAAGTCCTCTCATACTCCTGCACCAGTCGAAGTGCCAACCACAGATTACTATGTATCTGGATGACTGAGTATCTTCACAGATATGTTTCTACGCACTTTGGGATGAGTTCCCTTCGACTGGTGCGGGAGTATGAGAGGACTTCCAGAAAACTGGCAGACATCTTAGCCAGAGAGGATCGTTCATTTTTGTCAACCTGGAACGACCATCACTGAACAGAGGTGGGGGTCTAAGACATCTTTTATCAGCCACCTACAATGCAGCCATCAGCATTCTGATTCGGATTCTATGATGATCCATGAGAGGATAAATACTTGATACTCCCTATTAGTCAGACAGAACTGAGGAAGCCTTTCAGACGAGAGGCGAAACGTCTTCAAGAATCTTCAAGCAAGTCCAGTTGCTCTCTTCTACCAACCACAGATTACTATGTACCTGGATGACTGAGTATCTTCACAGAACTGTAGGAGGCTCAAATTTTGCATGCTGGTATATAAATAGGAATAGTATGTAGCAAAACTGTCATTTTGGGTCTGGATGATCCTGCATGGTCATAGTAGCCTGGGAAATCCCATGCTGCTTTGCACAATCGTTCCGATCTGAAAAGACAGCATGGAAACTATGGTCTAAAGGCTCGCCTGAGTTAGGGAGCCAATCAGAGAGTGGGGAGGGGTGGAAAGACGGTGACGCGTACTACTCGACAAACAGAAGCTTGTAGTTTATTTGGGACTGTTTACGGATCACATTTAACATGGCGGCGAGCGATACGAACCAAACTTTCGATCAAGCTTTAGACACTGTTCTGAATAGTTTAGAGCGAAAGTTTGTTTTAAAAAAAGAACAGCGTTTGGCGTTACAGTCTTTCTTCGTCTTCTTCGTCGCTCTAACTACATCACCGGGTACAACTGCCATGATTGGCCATGGGCTACGTATACGCCAAATGACAGACATTCACAACGTCCAATAAACGGCCGTTGACGATCGTAAACCACACCTCCCCTACGAGAAATTCAATAGGCGGATTCCAGACCATATTTCACTTGTGATATGGTCTGGTGTTAACCAGACTATGGTCATAGCACTCCCTCAAAGATGATCAAAACTTTATTGGAGTTTCTGGCTGTGCTCTGTTTAGGCCTTCAGAAGACATATTTTTACCCAACAAAGGCTCCTGATTTTTTTCCCTTATTGAGATAAGTAGAAACTCTCTCAAAAAAAGCAATAAACAGAAAGGAAACTCTATCAGTGTTTGAACAGAAGACCTCACAAGTCTGACAAATCATTTTGGATGTCGTTTTCAGAGCACCGTAACACCTTGTGGGAACGTGCGCAGATTTTTTAAATATTTTTTTTCTTTATTCTCCATGAGCCCTTCTTTTTAAAAACACCAACTTGGCTTGTGGGTCAGTCCATGAAATGGGGTTACCAAAATGTGACATAGAGGGAGTCACTTAAAACAATTTACAACTGAAAACAACTTTTATTTCCATGAAGCCTTGACCATATAAGAAAATATAACATAGTTGTTAAGATAACTCCTGCTCTACAACGTATGATAAAATCCATAAATATTTACCCGGTTGCTAATGTAACAAGGACACGAACAAGCTTTTAAAAATAAAGGAAAAATATTGATAAAATCAATTTTTTTATTTTATTTGCTTACTTTAACACTGAATAAGAATTCATTAGAAATATTAGTTCAACATCATAAACACTGAAAATATGAAATACCAGTATTTCACAAACTTCATAAAATCTCTTTAAGATTTGAACAATAACAACAGTCATTAACAGGAAACAGTTTCATCCTATATGGGGTAAATGAGATTACTGAATTCATTACTTTACTTAGTCACACTTATATCTGCACTTCTCTCGAGCACGTGTTGTGGTGTGTGAGATCCCGCGAGAAGTTCTCTCGCGTCACGTCAGCTGACCTAGATTGAGTAAACAGGTCTCGCAGGTTGTGAACGAACCAGGAAGTGAGTGGACGCCAAGTTAGGATGTGAGAAAAAACATCGATAATTTCTTTTATTGCCGTTTGTTTAAATTTCTTTCTACCTACATCGTTTTATAGTATATTCTTCTTTATATTAAAAACATCAATCATGATTTCAACTCGTTTTATCATTTTTTATAAGCCTGGTTTCTAACGTAACACGGTAGGACACCACAATGTTACATTCACAACCTATTTTTAGTGGATGAATTCGAAGCTAAATAGTTTATAGAACCTTCTTAACTTTATTATGTGAGTGTAAAACTAAATTGCAAGTACCATGAAACTAATTTTATTGAAATTCTCAGAAAGTAATGAAGGTTTATTTAAGCTCAAAGTCAGCAAATATTCCATGTCACAAAAAACGTGTCATCCGTGTCCAGTCACAGGGGAAGAAAATGTTTCGCATTTCTTTATTTCAAAAGAAAACTTCATCTCATCTCATCTCATTATCTCTAGCCGCTTTATCCTGTTCTACAGGGTCGCAGGCAAGCTGGAGCCTATCCCAGCTGACTACGGGCGAAAGGCGGGGTACACCCTGGACAAGTCGCCAGGTCATCACAGGGCTGACACATAGACACAGACAACCATTCACACTCACATTCACACCTACGCTCAATTTAGAGTCACCAGTTAACCTAACCTGCATGTCTTTGGACTGTGGGGGAAACCGGAGCACCCGGAGGAAACCCACGCAGACACGGGGAGAACATGCAAACTCCACACAGAAAGGCCCTCGCCGGCCACGGGGCTCGAACCCGGACCTTCTTGCTGTGAGGTGACAGCGCTAACCACTGCACCACCGTGCCGCCCCAGAAAACTTCATTTTTTTATTTATTTCTTCAAACAATATTTATGGATAATCTGCTAAATATTTCTTTAAATCATGGAAATTAAAGATGAAATGATTATGTAAACCCGGACCAATGAAAAGTAACATCATTTCATGGACTGACCCTTGTCTTACTCGAATCTTTCTTTTTTATTTCCACCCTGAACATGGGCAAAATGCACCATTGAGAGCAATATGTTTTCTATAACATTAATGTAAAGAGTAAATAACCAAAGGCCAGTTTTGCCCTGACATGATCACCTGAGAGCGCCTGTGCAGGGGTGGAGGGATCCTTTTCAGTTTCAATGATTCAGTGATTTTAGGGGCACCTGTGGTTACGCTCAATATTGAGGAACCACATTCAATATTGAGAGTAACCACAGGTGCCCCTAAAATCTGATTTGTCAGACTTGTGAGGTCTTCTGTTCAAACACTGACAGAGTTTCCTTTCTGTTTATTGCTTTTTTTGAGAGAGTTTCTCCTTATCTCAATAAGGGAAAAAATCAAGAGCCTACAGTGGTGCTTGAAAGTTTGTGAACCCTTTAGAATTTTCTACATTTCTGCATAAATATGATCTAAAACATCGTCAGATTTTCACACAAGTCCTAACAGTAGATAAAGAGAACCCAGTTAAACAAATGAGACAAAAATATTATACTTGGTCATTTATTTATTGAGGAAAATGATCTGATATTACATATCTGTGAGTGGCAAAAGTATGTGAACCTCTAGGATTAGCAGTTAATTTGAAGGTGAAATTAGAGTCAGGTGTTTTCAATCAATGGGATGACAATCAGGTGTGAGTGGGCACCCTGTTTTATTTAAAGAACAGGGATCTATCAAAGTCTGATCTTCACAACACATGTTTGTGGAAGTGTATCATGGCACGAACAAAGGAGATTTCTGAGGACCTCAGAAAAAGCGTTGTTGATGCTCATCAGGCTGGAAAAGGTTACAAAACCATCTCTAAAGAGTTTGGACTCCACCAATCCACAGTCAGACAGATTGTGTACAAATGGAGGAAATTCAAGACCATTGTTACCCTCCCCAGGAGTGGTCGACCAACAAAGATCACTCCAAGAGCGTGGTGTGTAATAGTCAGCGAGGTCACAAAGGACCCCAGGGTAACTTCTAAGCAACTGAAGGCCTCTCTCACATTGGCTAATGTTAATGTTCAAGAGTCCACCATCAGGAGAACACTGAACAACAATGGTGTGCATGGCAGGGTTGCAAGGAGAAAGCCACTGCTCTCCAAAAAGAACATTGCTGCTCGTCTGCAGTTTGCTAAAGATCATGTGGACAAGCCAGGCTATTGGAAAAATGTTTTGTGTATGGATGAGACCAAAATAGAACTTTTTGGTTTAAATGAGAAGCGTTATGTTTGGAGAAAGGAAAACACTGCATTCCAGCATAAGAACCTTATCTCATCTGTGAAACATGGTGGTGGTAGCATCATGGTTTGGGCCTGTTTTGCTGCATCTGGGCCAGGACGGCTTGCCATCATTGATGGAACAATGAATTCTGAATTATACCAGCGAATTCTAAAGGAAAATGTCAGGACATCTGTCCATGAACTGAATCTCAAGAGAAGGTGGGTCATGCAGCAAGACAATGACCCTAAGCACACAAGTTGTTCTACCAAAGAATGGTTAAAGAAGAATAAATTTAATGTTTTGGAATGGCCAAGTCAAAGTCCTGACCTTAATCCAATCAAAATGTTGTGGAAGGACCTGAAGCGAGAAGTTCATGTGAAGAAACCCATCAACATCCCAGAGTTGAAGCTGTTCTGTACGGAGGAACGGGCTAAAATTCCTCCAAGCCGGTGTACAGGACTGATCAACAGTTAACGGAAACATTTAGTTGCAGTTATTGCTGCACAAGGGGGTCACACCAGATACTGAAAGCAAAGGTTCACATACTTTTGCCACTCACAGATATGTAATATTGGATCATTTTCCTCAATCAATAAATGACCAAGTGTAATATTTTTGTCTCATTTGTTTAACTGGGTTCTCTTTATCTACTTTTAGGACTTGTGTGAAAATCTGATGATGTTTTAGGCCATATTTATGCAGAAATATAGAAAATTCTCAAGGGTTCACAAACTTTCAAGCACCACTGTATGTTGGGTAAAAATATGTCTTCTGAAGGCCTAAACAGAGCACAGCCAAAAACTCCAATAAAGTTTTGATCATCTTTGAGGGAGTGCTATGACCATGCAGGGTCATCCAGACCCAAAATGACAGTTTTGCTACATACTATTCCTATTTATGTACCAGCATGCAAAATTTGAGCCTCCTACATGGTTTAGTTCTTGAGCTATGGGCTTGTGAACTTTGACAAAAAAAAAAAAAAAAAAAAAAAGAGTCTGAACAAAATTGACCCCCCCCTCCCTCCCCCAGTAAAACTGGCTGTAACATGGAAAGTATACATCTCATCTCATTATCTCTAGCCGCTTTATCCTGTTCTACAGGGTCGCAGGCAAGCTGGAGCCTATCCCAGCTGACTACGGGCGAAAGGCGGGGTACACCCTGGACAAGTCGCCAGGTCATCACAGGGCTGACACATAGACACAGACAACCATTCACACTCACATTCACACCTACGCTCAATTTAGAGTCACCAGTTAACCTAACCTGCATGTCTTTGGACTGTGGGGGAAACCGGAGCACCCGGAGGAAACCCACGCAGACACGGGGAGAACATGCAAACTCCACACAGAAAGGCCCTCGCCGGCCACGGGGCTCGAACCCGGACCTTCTTGCTGTGAGGTGACAGCGCTAACCACTACACCACCGTGCCGCCCAGAAAGTATACATCTTACATTCAAATAAATTTACAGTGTTTCTCCTAGATAACATGGGTACATCTGGTGATTTTTTTCAGAATTTTTTGAGACCTAAGTGCGCGGGCCCCGGTTGAATTGACGTGGAATGACCCTTTATGGTATAAAGAATGATTTAAGTGCATCCCTTTTGGAGCTACCTGTGGTCAAAAAAAAGCACTTTTTCTAAGACTACGTTCAGACTGCACCCTGAAACGACCCATATCCGATTTTTTTGCCCATATGCGACCTGTATCCGATTTGTTATTGACAATCTGAACGACACAGATCCGATTTTTTCACATGCAACCCAGGCCGCTTGGATATGTGGTCCTAATTCCGATGCATATCCGTTATTTTCACATGCGACTGCAGTCTGACCGGACAGGTCGCATTCATGCGACCTACACGTCATCAACAAGAGACAGACGTCACTATTCTGCGTTGGCTAATCCCGCCTCTTTGGTGGAAAACAACAACATTTGTACAGTTTTCAGAATTTAAATAGACTTTTATAGAATTGATCAAGCTAATGGTGGATTTGGTAGGGACCTGGATGTTAAAGGAACAGTCCACCGTACTTCCATAATGAAATATGTTCTTCTCTGAATTGAGACGAGCTGCTCCGTACCTCTCCGAGCTTTGCGCGACCTCCCAGTCAGTCAGACGCGCTGTCACTCCTGTTAGCAATGTAGCTAGGCTCAGTATGGCCAACGGTATTTTTTGGGGCTGTAGTTAGATGCGACCAAACTCTTCCGCGTTTTTCCTGTTTACATAGGTTTATATGACCAGTGATATGAAACAAAGTTCAGTTACACAAATTGAAACGTGGCGATTTTCTACGCTATGGAAAGTCCGCACTATAATGACAGGCGTACTAACACCTTCTGCGCGGTTCGGCAGCGCATTGATACCTTCACTCGGAGTTGTACCATTTTTTTAAGACAGGGCGGACGGACCAGGGCATTCGCCTGCCTGGCTGTGCCCGATGAGGAGCGCTCTCGGCCGGCTTGGGAGGCAGACGGCAGCCCCTCCTGGAAGTGTGGTTTTACCATGGGCCTCATGCAGAAAAATGACAAAGTCCCAATTTTACCATGGGGCTCGAGTTGTACCATTTTTTTTAGACAGGGCGGACGGACCAGGGCATTCGCCCGCCTGGCCGTGCCCGAAGAGGAGTGAAGGTATCAATGCGCTGTCGAAGCGCGCAGAAGGTGTTAATACGCCTGTCATTATAGTGCGGACTTTCCATAGCATAGAAAATCGCCACGTTTCAATTTGTGTAACTGAACTTTGTTTCATGTCACTGGTCATATAAACCTATGTAAACAGGAAAAACGCGGAAGAGTTTGGTCGCATCTAACTACAGCCCCAAAAAATACCATTGACCATGCTGAGCCTAGCTACATTGCTAACAGGAGTGACAGCGCGTCTGACTGACTGGGAGGTCGCGCAAAGCTCGGAGAGGTACGGAGCAGCTCGTCTCAATTCAGAGAAGAACATATTTCATTATGGAAGTACGGTGGACTGTTCCTTTAAACCATCCTGTATTACAAGATTGTTCTGGAAATTTCCAGTAATTTGACACCTTCGGTCTCATTAGTCTGCTGCCCACATTAATCAGATTATTGTGTGAGTTCCGCCGCCGCCACAAAAACCACATCGCCAGGTCTCGCCTCATCTCCATGCTTTACTTGCAAACTTGAAGAGTGCGTTTTTTTTTTGTCTACGTATTACGTAGATGTGCTTATTACGTGTCAATTTGCGCATGCGGGACACTTTTGGGTCGTTTTCCGTTCATATTGGAGATCGCATACAAGTCTCATATAATTGGTAATGTGAACGGCCTAACAAAAAAATCGGATTTCACAACAAATCAGATACGGGTCGTTTCAGGTTGCAGTCTGAACGTAGTGTAAATGACACGAGTGATTTTGCTAAATATGACATATACTGCCATACATTCACCAAAAATAACATTATCACCAGGGATCCCAGACGTCCGCTATTTAGCGGAATTCCGCTATTTTCTAGCAAAAGTTTTTTTTAAATCTCTTGTATATCCATTAAAAATATGTTTAAGTAAAATGACCAGCAGAATACGTTCTGATTTGGTTTGCTTGTTTAGCGATGTTTTCGTCGGCTTCGTTTGTTCTCGTTGACATTCGGGAACACTCTTCTTCTTCTGTCGATTTATTGGCGGTTAACAATCGATGTGTATTACCGCCATCTACCGGGCTGATCGGGAACACTCGGAAGTTAAATTGATGTAAATACCGCGAGACTGTACGCGACAGAACGAGAAAACAATATGGCTGCGCCCATTTGCTAGAAAACATGCTCCGTTCGTGCTTTTGTTTCTAATGCGTTGAACTTAATTTAATTCTAATGTGTTGAACTTAATTCAGAGCACTGCAGGAACATCAGAAAAGCAGAAGGAAAGATCAGAGAAACAAAAGTAGAGAAAACTGGAGGAAAGACAGAATGCACCCCAGAAAAGAGCAGTAAATTCCTTTGCAGTGAAACCTTTCAAAAAGAGAAAAGGTTTAAATCAAATATCTCCAGTATTTGCTGTACATATGTATATATCTAATATTACTGAATCATTGATTTCTGCTCGGGCGGCACGGTGGTGTAGTGGTTAGCGCTGTCGCCTCACAGCAAGAAGGTCCGGGTTTGAGCCCCGTGGCCGGCGAGGGCCTTTCTGTGCGGAGTTCGCATGTTCTCCCCGTGTTCGCATGGGTTTCCTCCGGGTGCTCCGGTTTCCCCCACAGTCCAAAGACATGCAGGTTAGGTTAACTGGTGACTCTAAATTGACCGTAGGTGTGAATGTGAGTGTGAATGGTTGCATAGCTGCCAACATTCTAAAGTTGTAAATAGTAATACAAGGTTGGGTACTGAGTCTTGGTGGGGGGGTCGGGGGGCAATCACTGATTCCTTCCCATTCAGAAAGGTTAAAAACATTCATCATACGTTCAAAAACGCTCATCATAGTGTGGCACTGTATTATCTAATTCTCACTGCTTATAACTCTACACCTACCCGGTGGAGATGAGCTGGGAAACTGAAGGAACAGTATTGAAAAGTATTTTTCCAGTCTCACCTGTGAAAGGTAACCCCATGTGATCTCGTTTGGACGGTAAACCTGTTGGTACAGTTAAACGCAGTCAATATGGCGGCGAGGATGACGTATGATTCTACGCAGAATGCGACGTCTATGTTTATATGTCTATGATTTACCCTCCCCCACTGCTTTCTGTCGCTCTGACTACATCACAGTCACTGTTGCGCTGATTGGTCAGAGCGGGTTCAAATACGAATCCCACCGGTGATAGACTTTGAAAATGACCCATGAAAATTGGCAAAATCGTATTTTATTGTAGTAAATTCGTATTTTCGTAATCAAAACGACAAATCGTAATAAATACGATTTATTTGTAGTAGTTGGCAGCTATGTGGTTGTCTGTGTCTATGTGTCAGCCCTGTGATGACCTGTCCAGGGTGTACCCCGCCTTTCGCCCGTAGTCAGTTGGGATAGGCTCCAGCTTGCCTGCGACCCTGTAGAACAGGATAAAGCGGCTACAGATAATGAGATGAGATGATTTCTGCTCATATTCATGATTTTTGAAAAATGAATGTGGCTTATATTAGACTAGTTTTGACATTAACTTGAAACAAAATAATAAACAAATGAGATGAACTATGGATACGATTGTTATAACAAAATCAGTGGGATATTTAGGCAAGTATATTCTTCAAAGCTACATTTTCGTCTAATTTTTATAATTTCTTTTTGCCACTTATGTCATCGATTACAAAATATGGCATCAAATAGATACACGTTATTGTTAAATTCTGTTGCTTTTCTATGTTAAACCTATGTAAAAAATGTGTTCTAAAGCATCTTTAAATGTTAAAATCTCAACAGCTTCAGGCAGCCCCCTTGACCCCTGCTGATAGTTTCTTACATTCCTCTATTTTTTTCAATTACTGCTGGGATCCCTGATTATCACCAAATTTTTTTGCACGGTAAATAGAGCGATCACAGGGCTACAATAAACAACCAAGTTTATTTAGTCAAGCCTTTTGATATTGAAGATAATAAGTGTTAAATGGGATGTTTAGCTTGCGGACCCTGATTGTAAAACAACCCTTATCTAAGACTTTTGAACAGTACTCTGTGTGTGTAAAACTCTTATTAATAAACACTGACAGCTATATTCCTCAGTGCATGTACATCAGTGGTAGTTATCACTTAATAAATGCAAGTTCTCTTGGTTTTAGCCTGCCCAACCATGCTAGCTTAGTTAGCATGCTGGCTAATTAGCTTAGCACTGTAGCCTACTGACATGATTAATTGAATAACTCCATTTAATTCCAGTCGTGTGGAAGAGACTAAACCCGGGTGTGTGGAAAACTCCAGCTCAACTAATCACAAACACGAGACGGAAGATAAAGAAAAGCGCTTTCCTGTTGGGTGAAAGGTCAACATTGAAGGGTTAAAGGACTCGAATCCGGAGTCCCAGCGCCGCTTCGTGACTCTGGGATTCAAACACACACACACCGAGGCTCTCAGACACTCTGTAGAAATACTCAGACATGTCCTAAAGGGCTGTTATTGTGTTTTCTATCGCGCTTTGGGCTCGAACCGGACTCCTGCTGAGTGAAGTGTGAACAGCGCAGTGAGTGAGTTAGCACGGAGCTAGCTTAGCTAAACTAGCCATCAAACCGGAGCTGAACACGCGTTAGCTGTGGAGCTACACCGGAACAAACACGCTCGGGTTCGAGTCTCTGAAAGAGCCCAGTGGATGAGTTGATGAGTGAACGAACTGAACTGATGAACTCGATCAGAACCGGTCAGGTCAAGCTGTTGACAGGCTAACTAGCTCCAGCAGGCCTGAGAGAGACTCGACCACTTTTACCCCATAGTCCCCCTCTCTCTCTCTCTCTCTCTCTCTCAGCCTCAACAGCGTGAAACACAAACTTTCAGCTTAAAATACATCACCCTTACCGTGCCACTCGATATTTTATCACCAAAAATCCGATGTTTTTGATCAATTTTTCCGAAATCGCTTCGCCTCAGGGAGGTCAGAGTTCGCGACCCTTCTGAACGGAAAGAGCAACTGCGCATGCGCAGGAATCATCTCGCTAGGAAGTGGACTGAAGATTTGAATTTGTTTACCGAGAGTTCCATAAACAACTTTTGTTAGATTGGAAAATATGACATGGACATAACTTTTCACCCCCACACGACCATTCTCTGGAACAATACGTATATTTTGTACCGGAATAAATCTTTATTTTAAGAATATCCGGCCCATAGCTTCCTCAGTGGGTGCAAATGCTACAGTGGTGCTTGAAAGTTTGTGAACCCTTCAGGATTTTCTAGATTTCTGCATAAATATGACCAGAAACATCATCAGATTGTCCTAAAAGTAGATAAAGAGAACCCAGTTAAACACTATTATACTTGGTCATTTATTTATTGAGGAAAAATGATCCAATATTACATATCTGTGAGTAGCAGAAGTATGTGAACCTCTAGGATTAGGAGTTAATTTGGAGGTGAAATTCGAGTCAGGTGTTTTCAATCAATGGGATGACAATCAGGTGTGAGTGGGCACCCTGTTTTATTTAAAGAACAGGGATCTATCAAAGTCTGATCTTCACAACACATGTTTGTGGAAGTGTATCATGGCATGAACAAAGGAGATTTCTGAGGACCTCAGAAAACGCGTTGTTGATGCTCATCAGGCTGGAAAAGGTTACAAAACCATCTCTAAAGAGTTTGGACTCCACCAATCCACAGTCAGACAGATTGTGTACAAATGGAGGAAATTCAAGACCATTGTTACCCTCCCCAGGAGCGGTCGACCAACAAAGATCACTCCAAGAGCAAGGCGTGTAATAGTCGGCGAGGTCACAAAGGACCCCAGGGTAACTTCTAAGCAACTGAAGGCCTCTCTCACATTGGCTAATGTTAATGTTCATGAGTCCACCATCAGGAGAACACTGAACAACAACGGTGTGCATGGCAGGGTTGCAAGGAGAAAGCCACTGCTCTCTAAAAAGAACATTGCTGCTCATCTGCAGTTTGCTAAAGATCACGTGGACAACCCAGAAGGCTATTGGAAAAATGTTTTGTGAATGGATGAGACCAAAATAGAACCTTTAGGTTTAAATGAGAAGCGTTATGTTTGGAGAAAGGAAAACACTGCATTCCAGCATAAGAACCTTATCCCATCTGTGAAACATGGTGGTGGTAGTATCATGGTTTGGGCCTGTTTTACTGCATCTGGGCCAGGACGGCTTGCCATCATTGATGGAACAATGAATTCTGAATTATACCAGCAAATTCTAAAGGAAAATGTCAGGACATCTGTCCATGAACTGAATCTCAAGAGAAGGTGGGTCATGCAGCAAGACAACGACCCTAAGCACACAAGTCGTTCTACCAAAGAATGGTTAAAGAAGAATAAAGTGAATGTTTTGGAATGGCCAAGTCAAAGTCCTGACCTTAATCCAATGGAAATGTTGTGGAAGGACCTGAAGCGAGCAGTTCATGTGAGGAAACCCACCAACATCCCCGAGTTGAAGCTGTTCTGTATGGAGGAATGGGCTAAAATTCCTCCAAGCCGGTGTGCAGGACTGATCAACAGTTACCGCAAACGTTTAGTTGCAGTTGTTGCTGCACAAGGGGGTCACACCAGATACTGAAAGCAAAGCTTCACATACTTTTGCCACTCACAAATATGTAAGATTGGATCATTTTCCTCAATAAATAAATGACCAAGTATAATATTTGTTTAACTGGGTTCTCTTTATCTACTTGTGTGAAAATCTGATGTTTTGGGTCATATTTATGCAGAAATATAGAACATTTTAAATTTCCAAGCACCACTGTAATTAAACAATTCCACACTAAATACAGTTTCAACCCTTCCAAATCAGACTTTATGTAATTTAATAAAGTGGAACCACAATAACTTGTGTTTTGTAGTGAAAAATATAATGGCACATCAATCTATACAGCCACAACTGGCCTCACTATCAATTCAGGGAATTTTAATCCTGGAAAAGAAATGTAGTAATTATTTAATCGAAACTGTCTGAGAAATTATCCAGTGGAAGCCAGAACAAAAACTATATCCTACATAAGTTTGATACATTTTCAATCCATAGACTAAGAACAATAAAGTGCAAGCACTTATTTCCAATAACAAGTGGAGTTGAAAATTATATAGTCAACAAAATAAAAACAAAAATACTGTAAGCAAATGATTAATCCCACATGAAGGCTGAAGACTCCTGAGAACAATAACTATTGAATAAAAATTCTTTAACCAGGTACAAACTGCAGTTTAAGTCTCTGATTAAAGAATTTTTATTCAATAGTTTTTGTTCTCAGGAGTCTTCAGCCTTCATGTGGTATTAATCATTTCCTTCTGGTATTTTTATTTTGTTGACTATATAATTTTTAACCCCACTTGTTATTGTATACTCTAACTTTTGTTCCCATATTGATCATGCAACTCTTCTTGGACCACAATGGAAATAAATGTTTGTACTTTGTGTTATCTACACTGAGTGCAGAATTATTAGGCAAGTTGTATTTTTGAGGATTAGTTTTATTATTGAACAACAACTATGTTCTCAATCAACCAAAAAGACTCATAAATATCAAAGCTGAATATGTATGGAAATTAGAGTGGGGCGTTTTTAGTTTTGGCCATTTTAGGAGAATGTGTATGTGTTCAGGTAACTTTCACTGTGCAGAATTATTAGGCAACTTAATAAAAACCAAATATGTAGCCATTTCACTTATTTATTTTCACCAGGTACACTGATATGACAACTCCGGATTTGCAAATAAACATATCTGACATTCAAACACAAAACAAAAACAAATCAGTGACCAATATAGCCACCCTTCTTCATGAGGACGCTCAAAAGCCTTCCATCCATAGATTCTGTCAATTTCTTTATCTGTTCACGACCAACATTGTGTGCAGCAGCAACCACGGCCTCCCAGACGCTGTTCAGAGAGGTGTACTGTTTTCCCTCTTTGTAGACCTCACGTTTTATAATGGACCACAGGTTCTCTATGGGGTTTAGGTCAGGTGAACAAGGGGGCCATGTCATTATTTTTTTCACCTTTCAGACCTTTACTGGCTAGCCACGCAGTGGAGTATTTGGACGCATGAGATGGAGCGTTATCCTGCATGAAAATCATGTTCTTCTTGAAAGATGCTGACTTTTTCCTATACCACTGTTTGAAGGTTTCTTCCAGGAACTGGCAGTAGGTCTGGGAGTTGAGTTTGAGTCCATCCTCAACTCGAAAAGGTCCAACAAGCTCGTCTTTGATGATACCAGCCCATAGCAGTACTCCACCTCCACCTTGCTGGCATCCGAGTCGGAGTGGAGCTCTGTGCCCATTACTGATCCAGCCACAGGCCCATCCATCTGGCCCATCAAGAGTCACTCTCATCTCATCAGACCACAGCACCTTAGAAAAATCAGTCTTAAGATATTTCTTGGCCCGGTCTTGACGTTTTATCTTGTGTGCCTTACTCAGTGGTGGTCGTTTTTCAGCCTTCCTTACCTTGGCCATGTCCCTCAGTATTGCACACCTTGTACTCTTTGACACTCCAGGAATGTTGCAACTCTGGAATATGGCAGAACTGGAGGCTAATGGCTGCTTGTTAGCTTCACGCTTGATTTTCCGCAGATCATGTGCAGTTATTTTGTGCCTTTTTTTCCCACACGCTTCTTTCGACCCTGTTGACTATTTGCAATGAAACGCTTGATTGTTTGGTGATCACGTGTGACATCTTGCAATTTCAATCAATCAATGACATCTTCGCAATTTCAAGAGTGCTGCATCCATCTGCAAGACATCTCACAATTTTAGACTTTTCAAAGTCTGTCAGATCTCTCTTCTGACCCATTTTGCCAGAGGAAAAGAGGTTGCCTAATAATTATGCACACCTGATATAGCGTGTTGATGTCATTAGACCACACCCCCTCTCATTACACAGATGCACAGCACCTGATATACTTAATTGGTAGTAGGCTTTCAAGCCTAAACAGCTTGGAGTGGGACAACATGCATTAAAAGGATGTTGTGGTCAAAATACTCACTTGCCTAATAATTCTGCACTCAGTGTATTTATGTTATTGTATCATTTTTATACAGTGTCATTTTAAAGCAAGACGGCCTTTCGATTTCATAAAATCAATGAAATTTAGTTCCCTCTGAAATTCGGTTATTGTGATATGTTTATTTCTGTAATATCTCAAAAAAAAAAAAAATCAGGCCATTCCGTGGCTGGGAAGTTATTTAATTTGAGGGGATTAAAGCAAATAATGTGCATGAAATCCCTCGCTTCGTGCAGCCAAGCAAATAGAGGAAGTCCATGTGTGTGTGTGCGCATGTGCAGGTTTACCTTTGACCGTGCACTGACAGTTCCATCATTCTGTCGCTAAACGAACAGCTGATCACACCGAGGTGCTTGCTGAGCGTCGTATTGATTAGTTTGGTCCTGCGTTTCCTTTCCTTTGTATATAACATAACGTCTTTTCTTCTCATTTTCTTTCCATTACTGTAGTCGGTCTTTTACGTTTCATTCGCACACTCACGTCCTCCATTTTTCTCTCCTGTTTCAAATTTGTATCCCACAATGCCTTGCGTGAACGGGGAAAGCCTACCATGTGATGAATGATGTATCTTGTATTGCATCATGGTGAAGCAGGAAAAAATAGCGGAGAATTTAGGGCCACATGGCCTTAAATTCATTAATTGTTCTATTTAAAAAAAAACTAATAAAATTGGAAGTCTGTGATTTGAGTTCAGTAGGTTACGGTCCACTAAACAAAAATAATTGGGTGTTGGGGAAAATGTTTTTTATGACCTACACTTGAAAAATCTGAAAGGTAGTCTAGCTTTAATAATAAACAAATCAAAAACTCTGTCACGTTTCCAATACCCCCCCGAAACACACATTAAAATTATGAAGGACATTTATCCTTCTAAAGCATTCCTTAGGCTGCGTTTTAACATTGATGATAATTTATGCTCATTTTGTTAAAATATTGAAACTACAGACAATATATTTTTCTCATGTGGTGTAATACAGACATTTTGGCTTGACATTCACAAATGGATAAAACTAAAAAGTCTCATTTCCAGATTTTATTCCGAGAGACAATATAACATTTGGCATGATCTTACAAAACAAAAATTCTCTAGTAATAGAATTCTGTCTCTGGCTAAGGGGGTTTTTTTTATACACAAGAAGAGGATCTTAAAGTCATCACCCAAATGTGTGCGTTTCTTGAATTAATTTAAATTATACACTTAAGATCCTTAAAGTTTGTAAAAGGAGCACAAGCAGAAAGATTATATGATGTTTTAAAAACATTTTCCCACTGAATTGGATAATTGAGATCAAACTTTCCCCTTGATCGTATGGGTTGTTCCCCCCCCCAGTTATTAGATTTCTTGCTTGTTGACTCATTTTCTCCCCCCATCCCATCCCATCCCATCCCATCCCATCCCATCGGCATCTTTAACTACAGCATTTCCTACATAATTTATTTTCAATTTTGTATTCCAAGTTGTTTATACAACCCCAATTCCAAAAAAGTTGGGACAAAGTACAAATTGTAAATAAAAACGGAATGCAATAATTTACAAATCTCAAAAACTGATATTGTATTTACAATAGAACATAGACGACATATCAAATGTCGAAAGTGAGACATTTTGAAATGTCATGCCAAATATTGGCTCATTTGAAATTTCATGACAGCAACACATCTCAAAAAAGTTGGGACAGGGGCAATAAGAGGCTGGAAAAGTTAAAGGTACAAAAAAGGAACAGCTGGAGGACCAAATTGCAACTCATTAGGTCAATTGGCAATAGGTCATTAACATGACTGGGTATAAAAAGAGCATCTTGGAGTGGCAGCGGCTCTCAGAAGTAAAGATGGGAAGAGGATCACCAATCCCCCTAATTCTGCGCCGACAAATAGTGGAGCAATATCAGAAAGGAGTTTGACAGTGTAAAATTGCAAAGAGTTTGAACATATCATCATCTACAGTGCATAATATCATCAAAAGATTCAGAGAATCTGGAAGAATCTCTGTGCGTAAGGGTCAAGGACAGAAAACCATACTGGGTGCCCGTGATCTTCGGGCCCTTAGACAGCACTGCATCACATACAGGCATGCTTCTGTATTGGAAATCACAAAATGGGCTCAGGAATATTTCCAGAGAACATTATCTGTGAACACAATTCACTGTGCCATCCGCCGTTGCCAGCTAAAACTCTATAGTTCAAAGAAGAAGCCGTATCTAAACATGATCCAGAAGCGCAGACGTCTTCTCTGGGGCAAGGCTCATTTAAAATGGACTGTGGCAAAGTGGAAAACTGTTCTGTGGTCAGACGAATCAAAATTTGAAGTTCTTTATAGAAATCAGGGACGCCGTGTCATTCGGACTAAAGAGGAGAAGGATGACCCGAGTTGTTATCAGCGCTCAGTTCAGAAGCCTGCATCTCTGATGGTATGGGGTTGCATTAGTGCGTGTGGCATGGGCAGCTTACACATCTGGAAAGACACCATCAATGCTGAAAGGTATATCCAGGTTCTAGAGCAACATATGCTCCCATCCAGACGACGTCTCTTTCAGGGAAGACCTTGCATTTTCCAACATGACAATGCAAACCACATACTGCATCAATTACAGCATCATGGCTGCGTAGAAGAAGGGTCCGGGTACTGAACTGGCCAGCCTGCAGTCCAGATCTTTCACCCACAGAAAACATTTGGCGCATCATAAAACGGAAGACACGGAAAAAAAGACCTAAGACAGTTGAGCAACTAGAATCCTACATTAGATAAGAATGGGTTAACATTCCTATCCCTAAACATGAGCAACTTGTCTCCTCAGTCCCCAGACGTTTACAGACTGTTGTAAAGAGAAAAGGGGATGTCTCACAGTGGGAAACATGGCCTTGTCCCAACTTTTTTGAGATGTGTTGTTGTCATGAAATTTAAAATCACCTAATTTTTCTCTTTAAATGATACATTTTCTCAGTTTAAACATTTGATATGTCATCTATGTTCTATTCTGAATAAAATATGGAATTTTGAAACGTCCACATCATTGCATTCCGTTTTTATTTACAATTTGTACTTTGTCCCAACTTTTTTGGAATCAGGGTTGTATTAGATTTTTATTTATCAGATTGTTCCCTTTGATAATTTCTGTGTTCTTACCAATATTTAATAGGATGATAACATGATGTGGCCATATTGGTTTTGTACATTTGTACTTTTTCAGTAAAGTGTTCTGTTTAAAAAAAAAAAAAGTTGATTCTTTTTTATTGTTGTAACATTTTATGATTAAAATTATATTGCAATAACTTAATGATTAACTTTACATTGGTTGTTGGAGTGACCAGGTTTCCTTTGTTATATCGATATAGAAACAGGTTCCGTCTGTCCAGTCACGTTTTTGTTTCCGGGCCATATCTTTAAGACTACTAAAGATATGTATACAAAATTTCATGAAGATATCAAGCAACATGTGAACTGGTGCCTTTTACTATTTTGGATTTTTGAAAAAAAAAATATTTTCAAATTTTTACATAAATAGATTTTGACTTCGTTTCTAAGAGCAGTGTTCATTTCCAGAGCATATATCCAAAACTATTCATGATACGGTTTTGAAACTTGGTGTACATGCTAACAAGGTGATGTAGATGTGCCTTTTCATACTAAGAAATTTGAGAAATTTTAATTTTTCATGTTTCCATGGAAATATTTCAGACTTAGTCTCTCAGGTTAGTCTTAGGGGTAGGTTTTATTTCCGGAGCAGAATTTGAAAACCATGAGTGTTATGGTCTTGAAAGTGGGTATATGTGTTGATTAAGTAATGTATATGTGCCTTTTGATACTAAGAAATGTAAGAAATTTTAATTTTTAGCTTGCTTGGACCAAAGGTCCGGTGGGTTTACGCCATGGGCTGCTGAAGTCACTGTAAAGAGGTAGGGTTGGTTTCTTGTTTTTTAACCAAGTTTTACTTTTCTTTCTCTCTCACTTACACACACACACACACACCAAGAAACTTGCTGCTTAAAATGATTTATTATCTCTGGTCTACAATTTACATCTACAATCTGACATCCTGAGTGCAGTACTTCCCTGGAGAGTTTTCAAATGGTTGCTGGAGTGTTACAACAAAACCAAAAGTCACTTCTGAGGGAAAAAAGAAAGACAGACAGACAGAAAGAAAGAAAAAAAAATCAACCCTGACTAGTTAGTTAACTCAGGGATGAGTGACAAACAGCTGGTTTAATCATAGACGTTCACTGTGCAGTAGCCCAAACTTGTCCATTTTTTTTCTCCTGTCAAATTTCTTTCCACTGCAACATCACAACACCAGAAAGAACATCGTCGTACATAAGGTCACAAAAATCATCCGGATTTTATTCACATAACTCTTTTCCAGCTACATTGGGGTAATAGTGTAGAACAGTAAGAATTAATCTACTGACATGATTTCACTGTAATGACAAAATGGCACCAGGTACACGATGCTTTCTCGGAGTTTTCTGCGCTACTGACATCTTAAAACACCCGGCTTGGTTTTTACGCAGCTCTGAGCTCGCTGAAAATCTGCCACGTTGTTAAATTACAAAATCAATCAATCAATCAATCAATCAATTCACTGGAGGAGCCTAACAATTTTAAATTGTTATAAATAGACCTGCATTATATTACCATATACAGTATATTTACACATACATCCAGTTATTCCCAGTATCGTATTTTAATTTGTTACGGTCAGTCCTATACAAAACAAAGATAAAAAGTTGTTTAAAAAGGCTACACATAAAATACAAAATGTGGCTTCTTTCTGTTTAAGGCTTCTAAAAATAATTATAATCATAAAAAATAAACACTACTGGCTTTTACAGTGGTATTCTACATCTCCCATGATGCACCATTTCAGACATTTT
Organism: Neoarius graeffei; assembly: GCF_027579695.1. Classification (NCBI taxonomy): domain Eukaryota; kingdom Metazoa; phylum Chordata; class Actinopteri; order Siluriformes; family Ariidae; genus Neoarius; species Neoarius graeffei. The sequence goes on along the minus strand of NC_083589.1, from coordinate 30,523,953 downwards.
TGTTCTTCGACACACAACTAAAGGCACTGAATATTCACACTTGCTTGTGCACATCCACATTTGACCTCTGATCAAACGTGACCTTAAAAAAAAAAAAACTTTCCTGACACACTTTTCACACTTACAGCCTTGTTGACATTCCCAGAACTTCACACTGGATGTTCTTGATATGTGCAGAGCCGTGTTTAAAATAAAGTGTACGTAATGCCTTTTTGTATTGCTTTAAAATGAATATATCATCAGTAACGACCAAAATGAATTAATAAAGCAGGGGAGAAATAATATTAATTTTTTGTTATTTTATTATCACGCACAAAACTATTAATAAATCGTAGCATCCGGATCCCGGAAGAAGGCAGGCTTGCCCCAGGGCTAATCTCGCATGACGTCACGCGTGGAACCCGGTTATCTGGGTCATTTCCGTTCATCTGACCCCATGCTTGTTTACTCGCTGAAACTGAATAGTAGTTGTTGGAATCTTACAAAAGTAACGACGTGAAAGCGCCGAGTTGTGTTCGGACGTTCGAATCCATCTACAACAGGGACGTTCAGTTCACAAATTTCTGCGAAATGACACGAATCTAAAGCGACAGTTGGTGAGGTTTGTGTCACCGACTAATAATAATATCTGATTCATCACCACCAGAACGACCACATGGGAATTACTGGAGCAAAAAGAAACCCATTTATTTAATAAATGACATTTGGACAGTTCGTCGATTCCCCCATTATCACCCACTTCATATTTTCTTTCAGTAATTACACTGAATAAGTGTACGTTTTAAAGATTATATTTCTGCATTTATTGAGGTATGTGTCAATATTTTAGAATAAAAATCCACAAACCAATCCGTGTTTCCAATTCTCTCTGGCTGGTGGTGCGCTATCGGTGGTGAGCGGGACTGTCGTGAACTGAATGAACTGGCATCTGTTTCTCGTCTTGGGGCTTGAAAAGATAACCATTCACTCCGGAATATCTTTAATAATTATCTGCCCCTTCATCCGACATATAAAAATCCCAGTCACTATCAGAAAGTGATTCCATATCGAGACTGGTCTAAAAACTGCTGCGCATGGGAATGAAATCGATACCCGGATTGTGACGTGTGACGTCACGCACCGCTTCGGGATCTTCCGGTTCAGTCTCGGCAGATTCCGTGAAAATCGGCTGATTTTATTGATTTTCCATTCATTTATAGCCTTTTGGATCAGCTATGATTCGAAAACACACGGTCAATCAACATAATGATTGTTGCTTTGTACAAGGGAAAAATGTCTGGTTTCGAGGCGTTACACAGACTCAGAATCTGGCTGGGATCTTTAATGTAAAATCTGATTTCATCCATTGACCTACAGAATCATTTCACTCATTTGACACACACTGATTTGAACGTAACGGAGAATCTAATTTAAGCTCAGTAACAGAAAGTTAACGGTCTTGGGTTTCTGGTGTTTCCAGTCACTCGTGCACAACCTCAACGATCTCAAACGCCTGTTAGATTTTGCCGTCGAGGACAGGATGAAAGGAGGACAGCTGGAAGACACGCTCCTCCTTTCTTTGCTAGGTTGCTCATTATGCGTCCTTTGTTCCACACGTTTTAATACTTTCATACGGTAGGTGTCTTCTGAGCTCACACACTGTTCCTCACTTTACTGCTGCAGGCCGGGGGGAAAAAAAAAACAAGGAGTTCTAATAAACTATCAGGATCCACAGTAGTCAAAGAATCATGGCCTCCTGAAACGCCTCGATCCACCTGAAAACAGAAAAAACACAGAAGTTGATAAAAGACCAGATGTCTGTGTGCTTGAATTTTGATGACTATCAATTTAAAAAAGAAAAAAAAGAAAGCTGTTTAGCAGTACGGGGATTCTGCAGGACCTCTGCGCAAAAAAGTTCAGCACCCAAGATGTTTTTACTCATCTCGACAGGAGAGGAGGTCAGAAATGAAGATCGCGGGATGAAGAACGAGCGCCAACTGGAGAGCATCGCGTTCCCGAAGAAAAATTTCGAGTTAAGGGGGTGTTTTCTTTGGATTAGGAGTTATGACTTAAGGAGCATACATACAGGAGGAGACTAGCAGCGATGTGATGACCAGAAACCATGAAATCTGGCGACTTGTAGCGATGACAGGAAAAAAAAAAAAAAAAAGTCAGTCAATGACACCAAGTGGGCGTGTACCGAGTTAAACTAATCTCATCTTTGAGGCGACTCCCAATGGGAGCGAAGGACACTGCGACACTGCTGACTGACAGATGATGCAAATACGGAGATATACAGTCAAGTCGGAAAGTCTGCACACCCCTTTCACCTTCTCCACGCTTTAGATCGAGTTCATTTTTTGTCACAAAATTCTATACAAAATAGCCCATAATGACAAACTGAAAGCAGGTTTTTAAACATTTGTGCTAATTTATTAAAAATCAAAATGTAAAATATCATATATACACAAGTGTGCACACCCTTTGATATGACACCCAAAAGTGAGCTGAGGTGCATTTTGTTTCCACTGATGCTGCTTGAGATGTTTCTACAACTTAATTGGAGTCCACTTGTGGTAAATTCAATTGATTGGAGATCGCCAACACCTGCCTATATAAGGTCCCACAGTTGACAGTGCACGTCAGAGCAAACTCCAAGCCATGGGGTCAAAGGAATCATCTGCAGACCTCAGAAACAGGATTGTGTCAAGGCATAGATCTGGAGAAGGGTACAGAAAAATTGCTACAGCTTTACAGGTCCCAAAGAGCACAGTGGCCACCATCGTTCGTAAATGGAAGAAGTTTGGAGCAATCAAGAATCTTCCTAGACCTGGCCACCTGGCCAAACTGAATGATCGGGGAAGACAGGCCTTGGCCAGGGAGGTGAGTAGGAACCCAAGGGTCACTCTGACAGAGCTCCAGCGTATCCTTATGGAGATGGGAGGACCTTTCAGGTGGTCACCCATCCAGGCAGCACTCCACAAATCAGGCCTTTATGGTAGAGTGACCAGATGGAAGCCACTTCTTAGTAAAAGGCACATGACAGCCTGCTTGGAGTTTCTCAAAAGGCACCTAGAGGACTCTCAAACCATGAGAAACAAGATTCCCTGGTCTGATGAAACCAAAATTGAACTTTTTGGCCTGAATACCAAGCGTCACGTCTGGAGGAAACCAGGCACCACCTATCATCTGGCTAATGCCATCCCTACAGTGAAACATGGTGGTGGCAGCATCATGATGTGGGGATGTTTTTCAGCAGCGGGAACAGGGCGACTAGTCCTGATGGAGGGGAAGATGAATGCAGCTAAGTACACCAAGACCCTTGAAGAAAACCTGCTCCAGAGTGCTCTGGACCTCAGACTGGGTCGAAGGTTTACCTTCCAACATGACAACGACCTGAAGCACACAGCCAAGAGAACAAAGGAGTGGCTTCAGAGAATGTCCTTGAGTGGCCCAGCCAGAGCTCAGACCTGAATCCAATTGAACGTCTGTAGAAGGAGCTGAAAATGGCTGTGTACCGATGCTCCCCATCCAACCTGACGGAGCTTGCAAGAATATGCCAAGAGGAATGGGCAAAAGCGTCCAGAAACAAGTGTGCCAAGCTCGTAGCTTCTTTCCCAAGACACCTTGAAGCTGTAATTGCTGCCAAAGATGCATCAACCAAGTATTAGGCTAAGGGTGTGTACAGATATGTAACCCCTAAATGACCCATTTTTGTCAGTAAAATAAAATAGCATATTTTCTAAAAACCTGTTTTCACTTTGTAATTATTGGCGATTGTGCGTTGAAAAAAATGAACTCAATCTATTATAGAACAAGTCTGTAACGTAATAAAACGTGGAGAAGGTGAAAGGGGTGGGCAGACTTTCCAGCTTGACTGTAAATAAACATACCAGAGGGACACCTAGACAACCAGAGCCTGGAATGTCTACTAGTGACCAACTGTCGGCTACAAAGCAATGGGCGACGTGCGAATCGTTTTATATTATATGGACGGCTCTTTCATGGAACGCAGCCTAATTACGAGTTCATTCATTCATTCATTCATCACAGAGTTGCAGTAGATCCAGGGGGTATCACAGGAACGCTGGAATACATGTTGAGTCAGGGCACTATGTGTGTGTGTCGGGAGCAATTTAGCAAAGCTAATCCACCTGCTGGCTTGTTTTTGGACAGAAAGTGGAGAAGCTGGAGGAATATGGAATCAATTTTGTGCCAAAATATTCATACAATACTTTTGAAATATCAAACAAAAACGACAAATCAAAATACAAAAAAAAAGTCAATTTTTTTAGACTGGCAAACAAATTATTCGTGTAATCGTGCAAAATATCAGTCTGTTACTCTTCAGAAACCTTTTATTTTTGTTCCGCGTCTTTCTCAGTTTTGTTTGACGTAATTTATTTTGGTTGCGATTCCAGCTTTCTCGTTTGCGCTCCCTGACTTTTTGCTTGCAGTTTTGGCACAAACTTCCCGTGTGGGTGGGCTGTCCAGGAATGCATTCCCATTGGCTAACTTGTGTTTGACTGACAGCTCCGCTCAGCCATTCCCTACTTGGATTTTGGCGGACTGTTTGACGAGTGACCGATCCATTGACGGTAAACAATGATGGAGTGGACTTCAGTGGCGACTATGATATTGAATTAATTCAACAAAGTGTAAGTGCGGGACAAATGTGCTGTATGTGCTGCAGTAGTACACAAGTCCACTCGATCCTTATTTACCGTCAATGGATCGGTCACTCGTCAAACAGTCCGCCAGAATCCAAGTAGGGAATGGCTGAGCGTAGCTGTCAGTCAAACACAAGTTAGCCAATGGGAATGCATTCCTGGACAGCCCGCCCACACGTCAAGTTTGTGCCAAAACTGCAAGCAAAAAGTCAGGGAGCGCAAACGAGAAAGCTGGAATCGCAACCAAAATAAATTACGTCAAACAAAACTGAGAAAGACGCGGAACAAAAATAAAAGGTTTCTGAAGAGTAATAGACTGATATTTTGCACGATTACACGAATAATTTGTTTGCCGGTCTAAAAAAATTGACTTTTTTTTTTTGTATTTTGATTTGTCGTTTTTGTTTGATATTTCAAAAGTATTGTATGAACATTTTGGCACAAAATTGATTCCATAGAGGAAACCCATGCAATCATGATGGGAACATACACCGAAACCGAATTACAATTTCCTGTCATTTTTTTTCCTCCAGAAATAACAGACCTTGTCTTATCATCTACTGGCACCCCTTGATTTAAAAAAAAAAAAAAGGGCACAAAGTGAAATTACCCCTGAACAAAAGAACGGCTTTTCCCCATTCATTCAAGATCACTGAATTCCTGAATGCAAGAATACAAGTGTTTAAATTACGGCTGTCAATCGATTACAATATTTAATCGCGATTAATCGCATTATTGTCCACAGTTAACTCACGATTAATTGCAAATTAATTGCACTCTTTTTTTATTTCCCTGTTCTAAACGTACCTTAAACGAATACTTTTCATGTTTTTGGTGAGCGGGCGTGAACAAATCTGCTTGCTTTATGCAAATATATGTGGCCAGGTCAGGAAGGATAAGGCTGGACACAGCAAAAATTATTTTTTGTGGGTATTTTATTCATCCACTGCATTAAAAAAAAAAAAAAAAAAAAAAAGGGCAGCATTAACTTTATAATCTTGAGGCTTTTGCACAATTTTGTGTGAACAAAACAATTTTCCTCTAGTTCTGTACTGAACTTCCAGCCTCAAACTATACAATAAAACTAGATAGAACTCGCCGCCAATGGCGTCGATGGGGATGCCTCCGCCCGGTAGACTACATGCCTTATTAAGTTGTGATCTGGGGATGGACATTTGACCTCACAGTAATCTTGACCTGGTGAAATTACTTGTATCAGCCTTGGAGATATTGTGTTCACAAGGTTTTCGGACAGGCATTTGACCTCACAGTGACCTTGACCTTAGACCTTTTGATCTCAAAATCTAATCAGTTCATGTTTGTCTCCAAACGCACAAATGGTGAAAGTTTGGTGAAATTCCTTTCATCTGCCTTGGAGAGATCGCGTTCACAAGGTTTCGGGATGGACGCACGGACAACCCGAAAACATAACGCCTCCTGTACCTTATGGTGACGGAGGCATCTCATCTCATCTCATTCTCTCTAGCCGCTTTATCCTGTTCTATAGGGTCGCAGGCCAGCTGGAGCCTATCCCAGCTGACTACGGGTGAAAGGCGGGGTACACCCTGGACAAGTCGCCAGGTCATCACAGGGCTGACACATAGACACAGACAACCATTCACACTCACATTCACACCTACGGTCAATTTAGAGTCACCAGTTAACCTAACCTGCATGTCTTTGGACTGTGGGGGAAACCGGAGCACCCGGAGGAAACCCACGCGGACACGGGGAGAACATGCAAACTCCACACAGAAAGGCCCTCGCCGGCCACGGGGCTCGAACCCGGACCTTCTTGCTGTGAGGCGACAGCGCTAACCACTACACCACCGTGCCGCCCATGACGGAGGCATAATAAACTAAATACACTCGATGATGTGGACTCTGGACAACAGGAGTGGTGATCTTTAAATAAAGAAAATAAAAATACAAAACACAAATAAATGCGTTGTTAAAAGACACAGCTCATAGAGGTGTTTTCCAGTAAAATGCAATAACTTAGTGGTAAATATACAGAACATTCACAAGCAAAAACTGCATTTAAGAACACTTTTACATCACACACACACATTTCTCAGAATAAAACAAACTCTTTCTCTCTCACTCCAGTGTGCATCCTGAGTGCTCACACACACACCTGGACCTTAACACGGCGTCTTTTCTCCCCTCCGGACCATTTAAAAACACACATTTTATGTAAACAGTCAGAATGCAACAGTATAAGTTGATTCGGTACATAAGTGCACTTTATCACGACTTGCGCCGACCGGCTACTCGCTACATCGCTCGTTCACTCGCGCTACGTCACTTCCTGATTTCCCAAACTATAGGGGAGGGGTACAGAATGTACATGCGTTAATCACGCGTCAAAAAAAAAAAAAAATTAGTGCTGTTAAAAGGAATTGGCGTTAACGCGTTATTATTGCGTTAACTTCAACAGCCCGAATTTAAATTAACATTTTTTTCCAGGGGCGGCACGGAGGTGTAGTGGTTAGCGCTGTCGCCTCACAGCAAGAAGGTCCTGGGTTCAAGCCCCGTGGCCGACGAGGGCCTTTCTGTGTGGAGTTTGCATGTTCTCCCCGTGTCCGCGTGGGTTTCCTCCGGGTGCTCCGGTTTCCCCCACAGTCCAAAGACATGCAGGTTAGGTTAACTGGTGACTCTAAATTGAGCGTAGGTGTGAATGTGAGTGTGAATGGTTGTCTGTGTCTATGTGTCAGCCCTGTGATGACCTGGCGACTTGTCCAGGGTGTACCCCGCCTTTCGCCCGTAGTCAGCTGGGATAGGCTCCAGCTTGCCTGCGACCCTGTGGAACAGGATAAAGCGGCTAGAGATAATGAGATGAGATATTTTTTTCCAGACCAACTTGGAGTGGGTGGGCACAAGCTTTAATACCTTCATTTAAAAAAAAAAAAAAATCCCACACCACTCGAAATATATTCATTTGATAATATTTTGCTTGGAAAGTGTGTGTGTGTACCTCTGAGCTGTAGGGATATCATCTGCTCTGAAGATATAATACAGTATGTTCTTGTGATAGAGTTTAAACTGCAGCTTCTCTGCCGGTCCAGACTTCTCTTCCCTCAGGAAAAAGCCCAGCAACGGCTGGCTCTCCAGTGCTGCAACATCCTGAGTGCACGCACACACACACACACACACACACACACACACACACACACACACACACACACACACAGCAGCATGTGACAAATCTGACTCGACAATACGACTCAAGACAGTCCGATTCACATGAGAGGATGACGAGTGGTATACCTCACTAGCAGCGTACGTGTAAAGGACTTTGTTCTTGATGACGAACCACAAACGCTTCCAGGGTTTCTTGTAGCCCTTCGATCTCTGGAGATAGCCACTCATCGAGGAATTCTCAGTGTTCGCAGAAACCTGCCACAGAAAATGGTGTTGAGGTTCGGCAGCTGTGTTGGGAATCGAAATGACGTTTCCTCAACCCGTTGGCCCGGGAAGCTCTCGTGAAGTCAAAATAGCATGGTTCATACTACATACACTGCAACCCCGCTATAACGAACTCTCTTACTACGAATTTTCACATATAATGAACTAACGTCATGTCTCCCGTCTTTAACCCTCTGGGGTCGAGAACTTCGCCGGTGAAGCTCGACAGGTTTAGAATGAGTAGGTCATGTATTTAGACAAATATCTTCGCGAATTTATCACACAAGGATGATAAACATATTGAGAGAAACTTTATACTTTACACTTTCCTGTGTGCCCACTGCCAAATAATATTATCGTTTTTAAATGACCTAAATTAGATGAAACATAAAACTTGTCACCTTCCTCAATCACACCGGAGTCGGAGCACTGAGCACACAATTGCGCATTCATAAAAGAATGTTCACATGGTAACAGCATGATAATCACTTTCACTCTTTGGCTTTCGATTGGTTTCTCTTTCGCCGTGGGAACGCCCACCGTAAACAGGATAAAATCTGTCAGACAAAGTTTAGGCTATTTGGAGATAAAACGTTGCGAGATGGCACACGGATTTTATGCGCTTCGGATGATTCAGGACAGTGATTCAATTACAGGACAGCGAATCAATTCATGATTCAGTTCATGATTCATTTCACGATTCAGGACAGTGATTCAATTTCAGAAACACGAATCAATTCATGATTCAGTTCATGATTCAGGATAGCGATTCAATTTCAGGACAGTGAATCAATTCATGACTCAGTTCACGATTCAGGACAGCGATTCAATTACAGGACAGCGAATCAATTCATGATTCAGTTCATGATTCAGGACAGCGATTCAATTACAGGACAGCGAATCAATTCATGATTCAGTTCATGATTCAGGACAGCAATTCGATTACAGGACAGCAAATCAATTCATGATTCAGTTCACGATTCAAGAGAGCAATTCAATTTCAGGACAGCGAATCAATTCATGATTCAGGACAATGATTCAATTTCAGGACAGCGATTCATTTTCAGGACAGCGATTCAATTCATGATTCATTTCACGATTCAAAACAGCAATTCAATTTCAGGACAGCAAATCAATTCATGACTCAGTTTATGATTCAGGACAATAATTCAATTTCAGGACAGCGATTCAATTCACGATTCAGGACAGCGATTTATTTTCAGGACAGCGATTCAATTCATGATTCATTTCACGATTCAAGACAGCAAATCAATTCATGATTCAGTTCATGATTGAAGACAGCAATTCAATTTCAGGACAGCAAATCAATTCATGACTCAGTTTATGATTCAGGACAGTAATTCAATTTCAGGACAGCGATTCCTTTCACGATTCAGGACAGCGATTCAATTCATGATTCATTTCACAATTCAGGACAGTGATTCACTTTCAGGACAGTGAATCAATTCATGATTCAGTTCATGATTCAGGACAGCGATTCAGTTCAATCTTGAGAACTGCAACACTGATGAAGAACGGTGCCTTTTTTTCTTTTGACTCAATCCAGCCAAAGATCAACTTGAGTAAGTGTAAATATGTCTTTTATTTCTGATGAGCAGATCGGTTGATATGCGTGCGCTGTAGTGCATACACAGGAAAAATGACTGAGCAGTTTTTTTCCAGAGTTAAAAGTATTTTCATCAAAATAGTTAATTTTGCTCTATTTTGAGTTTAGAGAGTAAAATTTGGAGTTGGAGTGGCAGCAAAATTACAGAGTAATTGTGTAACAGAGTAGGTTGTGGCTCTGAACTGAGTAAAATATTACAAGAGTTAATTTGAAGACACACTAAATAGAGTCAAATCCCAAAATAAAGTCAAATACCAGATAAATGAAGCTGTTGTAAAAAGCCGGTTTAGAACTGCGTTAGAATGTGTGAAAAAATATCGACCTTACCCACTGGGACTTGACCTGATGGGATTAAGAGTTGGCAGTGGGAGGGGTTTTCACTCTTCTCATTGAATGAATGGAAGTTTTTATTCTCCTCATTGAATACCCCTCCCATTGCCAACCCTTTATCTCAAAACAATAGGACATAAATTGATTTGATGGCTAGTTAATTGTCCAAATCAGTGGAGCAGATTTAAGTTTTTTGTGCTTGATCCATTCCTAAGATTGAAAAGAATCACCTCAAGTGACCAAAACGGTTGGACAAATTATCAAGAACAACTCAATTTTGTATCACTGCTATGCAGATGACACCCAAATTTATTTTGCTCTATCACCTAATGATTATGCCCCCCTTGAATGTCTCTACCAGTGTATCGACCAAATCAACAACTGGATGTCACAAAATTTTCTTCAGCTGAACACAGATAAAACAGAAGTAATTCTATTTGGGAAAAAAGATGAAAGACTCAGGATTACCACTATTCTTGACACAAAGGGGATTAAAACAAAAGATATGGTTAAAAATCTTGGTGTTTTCTAGGGGTGTGCAAAATAATCATGACAATGCATCGCGATACTAACTTTCACGATATACTGCATCGATTCTTGACGCCAAATATCGATTATTAATTTTAAAAAATGAATAAATAAAATTGTATGAATGGTTGGCGAACATCAGCCAAAAACAAGTAGAATACAACTTCCAGTCCTGTAGATGTCGCCTTGGAGTTTTTGACGCCCGCTGCCTTCATGCCAGTGACATTTCCGGTGGCGGGCTACTGCGACCTAGACATTCTGCATAGACATCATATGCGACTGCGACTCTGTTTACAAATCTCGCTGGAACAGCGCGCACGACATGCTTGAGCGCTTTTAGAGCAACAGCCTGCCATCCACGCTGCACTCCTGTCTGCAGAAATACGTAAATCTGAGAAGGATATCTGCACACTCACCGAGTCTGACATCACTGCTGCGGTACTACAACATGCTAAAAGAAATATGCTTAGTGAGTGTATTGTTTCCTAATTTGAGGATGCTCCACAAACTATAAATGCATAAGGCATTTAAATATAATGTAAAGTAATGTAACAAATAATATAATGATGATGATGATAATTTAATGTACTGAGTAATATAGTATATATATTTTGATATTTATTATTGCCTTGTCCTCCCATACTGCAGGTGCTGCAAAGAAATTGAAAACTGCTGCTATTAGTTTTCTTTTATTATTTTTAGTTTTATAAATCCTATGCACTTTTTGTCATTAGTGTGTCCACTTGTTAAGTATGGAAACAGTAATATTTGTTTTAATGGCAACTACCTCCAAAGTCGTTTCAATAAATTCAGTTATGAACCGAGTTGCTCTGAGTTATGCATCAATTGGAGACACTATCCAGATCGTACACAGCCACTGGTAATTATGCTCTATTTTTTTTTTTTACATTTTCACTGAAGTATGTTGAATATATCGCAATGCATCGCAATAATTCAAGAATCGTGATGCATCGTGATAGTATCGCATCGTAGCATGTGAATCGTGATTCGAATTGAATCGTGACTTCTTTGCCAATACCCACCCCTAGTGTTTTCATTGACAGCGAGCTAAACTTTGACAGTCACATGAAAGCAATCACTAAATCGGCATTTTATCACCTAAAAAACATTTCCAAACTAAGAGGACTTATGTCAAAAAATGATCTGGAAAAACTAATACATGCCTTCATCTCTAGTAGGGTTGATTACTGCAATGGCCTTTTTACAGGCCTCCCAAAAAAGACCATCAAACGACTTCAGGTGATTCAAAATCCAGCGGCTAGGGTTCTCACACGAACAAAAAGAACAGAGCACATTACTCCAATTCTAAGGTCCCTTCACTGGCTTCCAGTAAGCTACAGAATTGACTTTAAAGTATTGCTGCTGGTGTACAAATCTCTAAATGGTACAGGGCCCAATTACCTCTCTGATATGTTGCAGCGGCCTAACCCAATCAGATCTACCAGATCGCAGCAGCAAAATGTACTGCTAAAACCTGTTGTTAAAACAAAGTGTGGTGAAGCAGCTTTTAGCTACTATGCAGTACAGCTATGGAACCAACTGCCAGAGGACATCAAAAATGCTCCTGCTGTTGGCAGCTTCAAATCTAGACTAAAGACCAAGCTGTTCTCAGACGCTTTCTGCTAACTGATAAATATCGTCATCTTTACATGTTTTAAACTTTACTTAACTTTTACAGTCTCTGCATGTTTTAAACTTTACTTAACTTTTATTCTATTTTATTCTGCTGTTTTTTACTGCACTTTTACTTCATTTTATTATTTTATTTCTACTATTGTTTAATTCTTATTTTCTCTCTCTTCTTCCCCATTTATTTTATGTAATTTTATTTTCTATTGTTTACTGTTTTGCTTTTACCTCTGTAAAGCACATTGAACTGCCACTGTGTATGAAATGTGCTATATAAATAAACTTGCCTTGCCTTAAAGTACAATCATGACACACATACTACACGGATATTATTGCAGCTGAACTTGTGCTGAATACAAAAAGTCATATGACTTTGAAAATACTGCTTAGATTTGTTGAAATTGACAACAAAATCAGAGCATGCCAAAATCATCAGAGTGCCAGAAAACACCCTCAGACCCCAGAGGGTTAATGACAATGAGTTGGAGACTTCCAAAACAAATCACTGTCATACGTCTATGCGCGTTGGCACCTGGAGCGTGCACAGCGCCATCAGGACTAATTACCATGCACCTGTTCCGGATTAGAGCACAATCACAGCACGTGTTTATAAGGACTCTCTAAACACGCAGACTTGGTGAAGTATACACGCTGTACTGAGTGTCTCACATTACCAAGCCTTATATCTGTGTATTGCTTTTTTGGTTTTGACTCTGTTTTGTGTATTTGGACTCTGCCTTTTGTCTTTGCCGCCTCCATTCTGTTTGTGCCTCGCTTGCCCATTGCCCGTTTCACTACTCCGCCTTTGCCTTATGTTTTTGAACTGCCTGTTTCTAAATAAACACTCTTCCTGCAATTACATCCCTCATTCATGTGCTTACATGACACACCGAGCCATGCACTCCTCTTCCCACCAGAGACAAACAACAAGTAATGAAGTCCGCAGGCAAGTTAATGATACGTGTTAACGCCATTAAACAAAGACTTAACGAGAGGTGTAAATTGCTAACAATTTTTGACAACGGTGATCAAAGGATCAATAAATGCACAAAATGACTGCTGCTAAACTCAATACCTAGTTAAAGTGTCATGGCGGTGTTTTTAACACCCCCCGCCCTACCAAACCTCACGGCGCGACATAAATGATATCATAAGTGATTTGCGACACACGAATGAACTGAATGGTGAAGATTTAGAAAACAGAGCAAGTCAGCATTTGGACATTGACAACGATACAGCGGTAACCTCAGTCATTTCCATAACAGACAAAGAAATCATGGCCTCCATTCCTGATCCTTTAACTCAGTCAGTGAACTGCGATAGTGACTCGGAAGGAGAAATTCGTGATCATGAGAATGTGCCGAAAATGTCGCATATAACGTGAGTGTTTGGTGTGACAAGTGGGTCTAGTTCAGTATTACGAACTTTGTGGTATCATGAACTATTTGGACGGAGGCTTGTGGTACTCGAATCCGACTCGTGCCCTAATTTTAAGGACTCGTGACTTGACTTGGACTTGAGCACTGATGACTCAGACTTGTACATTAACTGCATTCGGACTCATAAACTGGAGACAAGGACTTGGATTTTTTCACTATTTTTGTAACATGCCATAATAATTTGGCACAAGATATTTATCTCATCTCATCTCATTATCTGTAGCCGCTTTATCCTTCTACAGGGTCGCAGGCAAGCTGCAGCCTATCCCAGCTGACTACGGGCGAAAGGTGGGGTACACCCTGGACAAGTCGCCAGGTCATCACAGGGCTGACACATAGACACACAACCATTCACACTCACATTCACACCTACGCTCAATTTAGAGTCACCAGTTAACCTAACCTGCATGTCTTTGGACTGTGGGGGAAACCGGAGCACCCGGAGGAAACCCACGCGGACACGGGGAGAACATGCAAACTCCGCACAGAAAGGCCCTCGCCGGCCACGGGGCTCGAACCCTGACCTTCTTGCTGTGAGGCAACAGCACTAACCACTACACCACCGTGCCACCCCTCTACATTAATTTTTGTATTCATTTTGTGCAAGAGTGTCACACCTGTGCGCCTCGGCGCGTGCATCAGATAGACTCTTGGGCGTGCTCCGGACAGCGTGCGTGCCGTAAATGACTCGCACCTGCACAGGATTAAGGTGCAATCAGCACACCAATATAAAAACTGTGAAAATGCACTTACTTTGCGAAGTATTGAGTTGTGCTGCTGATACATTACCAAGCCTTATTTCCTTGTTTGGTTTCCTGATTTCCTGTTTCTCATCTTTGATTCTGCCGAGTCTACGATAGCCTGTTTGTGCCTCGCTCAACCTATTGCCTGTTTCACTGTTTTACGATTTTGCCTGCCGTTCTGGATTGGTTACCGTCTTCACTTGTATTAATGAACACACCTTCTGCACTTACATCCGTCTCCCAACCATCTCTGACAGAATACTTCACCCTCCCTGATAAAGAGAATACACATTCACCTGTTCATACGTCATGTTCAGGAACAAACTAATGTTAATGGCGCTAAAACAGCCGCCGTCAAATGGTGCAGTTGGAGTCTTGTTCTCGGACTCGACTCGGATCAATAGTGGATTCGACTCGAAATTTTTTTAATGACTTGGACTTGAACACTGGGGACTCGAGACTGGACTCGGGGTTTAGTGACTCGACTACGACACTGTTTGGATGTCCCTCAAGGAGTCCGTTCCAACGGGGTTGCATGAGCTCTGGCTCCTCATTCATCAAGAACTTATGAGCGAATGGTTCATGATTACCTCCTCCTGCTCTCAGTGTGAATCAGAAACCAGCTCACACATTCGATTTGTTGGATCAGAATCCCACTAATGGTGTTTTCATAACGATCACTGACTTTAGTATGTTCTATCAAAACATCCTGCACAGCTGCACTCGAACACAAGTACAGGACATGTTTGATTCATTTCCTGCACTCGAGTCGATTCGGAGATGAATCGGAGATGAATCATTCTCTCACTGGAACCGAATCGTGCTAGAGGTCATCCGGAGCCGTATGGTGCGGAACCTGAACATTTTAGTTCGCACACAAGTTTGATTGATTAAACCATGCTGAGGCGGAAAAAAAAAACCACACCAGGGTTCTGCAGTATATGTGGGTTATAAGAGTTCGCGTGTGAATGGTTGAGCAGTAGTGTGACCCCAATTCAATGTCCATGTTGTGTGTGCTACATTAGACAAGTTTAGATTTTTTTTTTGAGCAAATACTGTATATGTATTAATTTTTAAAAACGCTCTCTGTATAAAAAAACCCCACTATAGAATATATATATACATGTTATTTCCCAGCTGGGAGGTCCGTATGGTGAAATACCGTGACCGAGGTCTTGAAAGTACTGAGCGAGGCCCTCTGGGCCGAGGTCAGTCTTCAAGGCCGAGGTCACGGTATTTCACCATACGGACCGACCTTAAGCTGGGAAATAATATATTTATTTTTTTCTTTACCAAATTCTAACAGAAAACGAGAGCGCCCGAAAGGGAAAACCGAGCCGAGCCGCCATTTTGAATCCTCATTCACGGCTGTAATGCAAATGGCTTCCTCCTCGGTATACAAGTGCACTTCCATGGCAGGAAAAAAACTACATTTTGCCGCCTATGTAGTCCCCTATTTATACAAATAGGAGTCATTCAGGATTCAGCCATGTTTTTGCTCGGCGTTAGCAACAGTTACAGGTTTTTAGCTTTCTCCTGAAATGTTTTCTTTTATTTCTTCTTCCTCAGGGTAGTAAAACTCGCTTTCGCTGTGAACGCTGTCGTTA
The DNA here is from genome assembly GCF_027579695.1 of Neoarius graeffei. Classification (NCBI taxonomy): domain Eukaryota; kingdom Metazoa; phylum Chordata; class Actinopteri; order Siluriformes; family Ariidae; genus Neoarius; species Neoarius graeffei. The sequence goes on along the minus strand of NC_083589.1, from coordinate 30,507,972 downwards.
TCGCTATCCATGCTGTAAAATTAATGCTATTCTCCTGAGAAATGCTGGCAAACATTTACAAGATTTTTGATCATCTTATAAATAAATCTTATAAAAAAAGATAAATGTTGACAAAAATTGCTACTATGTTTGTTGTTGTTGTGAACGAGCGAGTCGCCTGAGGTCCGTAACCGGGGTCCATACAGTAAGATATGGACCCGCTCGCCAGTCAATCAGAGCGCAGGATTTGATGGAAACCGCACCACGGGGAAAAAAAAAAAAAAAACTGTTGAAGGAAGAATAAAATCCGATCCATATACATTTTAATCTTTGCAATAACATTTTACTAGCACATGTAATCAGGGCAATCTTAAACGTTACCTCTTTCAGCGCCGAGGGAATCTTCTTTTGTTTTCTAGAGAAGGAGAACGCTGAGCTGCGGCCGCTGGGTGAAACGGCCACCTCGGACTGCTTGCCTGAGAGAGAACCGGACACAAAGATCCGTCAGACGGGACACGGCTTTCAGTTTTTCAGCGCTGAAAAAAAGCTTTAAGCTCAGAAAAGAAAGCTGAAACCTTTATCTTTCTGCTGTAGTTTGACATAACACTGATCACACACTCGCGCTAGCTGATTCTTCAGGTACTCCAGGTAATACTTATTTGACGAACACGCCTGGCAAACAACCTGCAATCAATAAATACAATGAAAATATCACACTTTGTTCTCATGAATTAATTTCAAACCCACGTTACAATTACTACGGATCCAGACCAAAGCTGAGCCCTGACCTTGCCGCAGGCCCGGCAGTGGTGGCGTCTCCAGGTGAGGGTGAACTCACAGGTACAGATCATACACATGGTAGTGCGGAGGTCTGGGATCCAGATAGGCGCTTTAGAACCCAGTGGCGCATCATCAGCGGGTACTTCCTCCGACTGTACGCAACAGAAAGAAGAAGAAGAAGAAAAAAAAGAAATGCTGTCGACCAAAAATGGCTTAAAATAATGAAATGTTTCAACATTAAAAAAAAAAAATACTATAAACAGTAATCAGTAAGCCATAATGAATGAAACAAAGTCAATATTTGGTGTGAGATGAAATTCCCTTTGTGTAAAAAAAAAAAGTAGTCTGAGGTCCAGTGAGTTCAGTTTTATGTGGAAATGAGCTGTAGGGTTTACGGAGCAGCTTCCAGAACCTTCACAGCAAAAACAAGTCACTTTTTTGCTGCATAATATTCGTACTCGTGACAAAAACAACAGTTTGAAAAAAAAAAAATATCGGCATGCAAATGAACTGGACGGACTGCTCGAGTGTGTGCAGGCTCTATGGCTAGCGCTCGGTCGAGCCGAGATCTCACTCTTTCGTCTGATGACTCAAATCACAAGTTTCCCTCTCTTCGCTGTTTTTACCAAAATGCTCGCAGCATCAAGTCCGGCAACAAACCGCGCCCTTTTCAAGACATGGTCTACGCCAGGGCTATTCAAATACATTTGCAGGGGGGCCAAACTAGAAAACTGCTAAATTTGTGAGGGCTGGACAGACAATTGACATTTTCAGGGCTTAATTTGAGCCGGAACATGACGGAACAAGATCTGGAACCTCCGTCGTCGGATCCGGCAGCTATTTTCATTTCATTCGGTGTTCCGGCAGCTATTTAAATGGATCAGATCACCTCCGTGACCATCACAAAGGGAAAAAAATCAAACAATAAATTAAATAAGTAAATAAAAATTTGTTTAGTGTTCGGTTTTGATATCTGTTGTTGATTTCTCTCCTATGACATCCACAAAATCTATGCAAAAGGGGAAGGGGGGGGGGCATGGGGTGTATACTTCCGCTCAATAGAACGCCGGGTTTTTTGTAGCCGTTAGCTTGCGCTGTGGAAAAAATGGCAAAAAAACAAGAAAGCTTACTAAAATTTTTAAAATGAATTCTCCAACTTGTTTTGTAAACCCTTTATTTCTTAACTATTACTCGAATTGATTGCACTTATGTTTGCTGGCACTGCTTTTAAATTATTCTCTTTTTTGGGCTTTTTCCACCTTTATTGGATAGGACAGTGTAGAGACAGGAAATGAGCAGGAGAAAAACAGGGAGGGCTCGGAAAATGACCGCAGGTCGGAATCGAACCCGGGTCCCCGGATTTATGGTATGGCGCCTTACCCACCTGAGCCACGAAGTCCCGCTGGCACTGCTTTTAAATACCCTACTTAAATCCTTAAAATGAGTCATTTAACTCATGTCTTGTGTGATCTGCTCTCCAATGGTGAAATAAACCGGTTGTGATATGAGTACAGTCTGTTATTTTAGAAGATAAATTTAATATATAATTTAATATATAGCCTAATAAAAAATTATATTTTATAACATATCACAACATATTACTGTCTGTAACTGTTCATCACTAAAGCGTTTTCTAAGATCATAATGTCTGATATTATTTTTTTTACACACACAATAGGCGTGTGCGTAAAGTTATATATATATATATATATATATATATATATACACCACCCCCCGCCTTTTTTTTTTTTTTTGAGTCGCGGGACCCACCCACCTCCTGCGTTCCGGGACCTCCCATTTCACAAATTAAGCACTGCATAAAATTGATATCAGCTAAAGGCAATTAAAATATACTATAATAAGGTACGGGCGGCACGGTGGTGTAGTGGTTAGCGCTGTCGCCTCACAGCAAGAAGGTCCTGGGTTCGAGCCCCGTGGCCGGCGAGGGTCTTTCTGTGTGGAGTTTGCATGTTCTCCCCGTGTCCGCGTGGGTTTCCTCCGGGTGCTCCGGTTTCCCCCACAGTCCAAAGACATGCAGGTTAGGTTAACTGGTGACTCTAAATTGAGCGTAGGTGTGAATGTGAGTGTGAATGGTTGTCTGTGTCTATGTGTCAGCCCTGTGATGACCTGGCGACTTGTCCAGGGTGTACCCCGCCTTTCGCCCGTAGTCAGCTGGGATAGGCTCCAGCTTGCCTGCGACCCTGTAGAAGGATAAAGTGGCTAGACATAATGAGATGAGATGAGATAATAAGGTACATAATATCTCATCTCATCTCATTATCTGTAGCCGCTTTATCCTTCTACAGGGTCGCAGGCAAGCTGGAGCCTATCCCAGCTGACTACGGGCGAAAGGCGGGGTACACCCTGGACAAGTCGCCAGGTCATCACAGGGCTGACACATAGACACAGACAACCATTCACACTCACATTCACACCTACGCTCAATTTAGAGTCACCAGTTAACCTAACCTGCATGTCTTTGGACTGTGGGGGAAACCGGAGCACCCGGAGGAAACCCACGCGGACACGGGGAGAACATGCAAACTCCGCACAGAAAGGCCCTCGCCGGCCCCGGGGCTCGAACCCGGACCTTCTTGCTGTGAGGCGACAGTGCTAACCACTACACCACCGTGCCGCCCGGTACATAATATATGAAATAAAATAAGGTACATTATTCTTTTCCTTTATTATGAAATATAATGAAAAATGGTACTTTTTTTAATAGATGAGGACACGTTGTCTTTCATTTTTTGGTCAACAATCATTTTGTCAACAACCGCCAGCATGCAGTCTTTAATAGTTTCCGACTCGGTGAAGGGTCTTTTTTTTTTTCTTGTCAGTATCCACGCCACTCGTAGAGATGCAATAAAAGCTCTCTCTTGTTCTGTGCAAAAGCCACCAATTGCACGCTGACTTTGTTCAAAAGAAGTTACCAGTCTGTCTATTCTCCTTCGTCTCTCCTCGGAGCCCTCTCGGTATTGCTCAGAAAATGAAGCATGTTTTGTTGTAAAATGTCTCTTCACGTTGTACTCTTTGGCCACAGCTACAGATTCGTTGCACAATAAACACACAGGTCTATCGCTTGCCGTAGCTGGCAAAGTAAATAAGTACTTTTCAGTCCATTCGCTTTGAAATTTACGGTTTTCTCTGTCAACTTTGCGATGTTGCTTGGACAGCGCCATGTTGCCACTGCTGTAGCTGCATGGAGTGTCACATCGCGAGGCGAGAATGAGTGTTTGTCACCATGGAGACGACCTGTATTCTGGTCTGTACCAGAGCGGTACAGAAAACTGTGCACCGCGGCACATACGTAGATATGTTTTTTGTTTTGTTTTAAAAAATCTGCCGCGGGCCGGATTAAATTTCAATCGGGCCAATTTCGCCCCCGGGCCGCTATTTGAATAGGCCTGGTCTACGCTAACAACTTTGACGTGGTATTTGTCTCAGAGACTTGGTTAAATAATAACATTTCGGACTCTGAAGTTTTGCCATGGGGCTACGATTTATGGACCCTTTTCACGTGACGTCACGACAAACGCGGCTGCCATTTTGGACATGTACTACCAGTAGTTTACCACAGCCAGCATTGAGGAACGGCAGCAAAGAAAGTGTTTATTTTCAGCAAGACTTCCATCATGCCACTATATTGTTGTGCACCTGGATGTAGTAACCATCAACACACAAGGCAAGGGTTATCATTTTATCGGATCCCGGTAGATGCTGACCGACGGAGAAGATGGATAGCGGCCATAAACAGGAAAGACTGACAGCCCTCGGCATACCAGCGCTTGTGCAGTGACCACTTTGTTGGAGGTAAGACGAATAAAATTAGCCAGAAAAGGCATTACATTGCTGTTAACATTCTGTGGCGGCGAGTGTGTAACCAAATAGGCTAAAATAACCCATTGTAACCTCTTTGTTCTTCTGTAGTAGCTATTAGCTAACGACATTAGCTAGCGTTGTGTTCCTTTGCTGTTGGTAGACTGTAGGACAGATCAGAGGCAGTGTCCTACAAACAGCGCTTAATTTGAGGGGGAGCAATCTGGAATAATCTCCCTCTCCCAATTAGACAATCTGGAAGCTACTTTCTTTTTAAAGACCGTGTTAGAATTCACTATCTTGAAAAATTAAAATCTGTTTTTGACCCCCAGCGCGTACGCTCCTGGAAAACCGTATGCCCATACTGCAGATCAACACAGAATGAACTGCTGCGTGTGAGTCGCGCTGTTTTGTTGTATTTTTTGTAGTGTAATATAATGTGTTTTTTTTTCTTCGTGTTTTGTAAATGGGGCTTACTGTACCTTATGGGACCTTGAGTCCATGAGTTTGCCCCTCATCTACGCGCGTATTTAAGTTTTGTTAGTTATTTATTGTACGTCTCTGTCTCTTGTTTTTTATTATTGTATCGTGTAAAGTGAGTAGATGAAATCCAATTAAAAAAATCCAACAACACAGTTCTTCTGGACACTTTGACTGTCGCACTCGCTTCTTCATTTTGCCCCAAAACCCAGTCGCCTTCATTATATTTTCTTTTTTTAATCTAAAGAGTGCTCTCTTATGTAATCTGCTGCTCAGATACAAGCATTTTTTCCCTGTAACATTTAATTTTGTGCTGGAAAATGAACAAATGTTTGGACTCTAAAACGTTTTTGTAATGTTTTGACTCAATGTAAAAGTCATCAAATAGAAATCTATAACCAAGTTGGTATCGAAAGAAAAATAGGGTGGCGAAGACTTTTGCACAGTACTGTATATGTACATAAGCTCATACAGCAAATCGTAAATTATTATGAAATTTCACTAGCCGTCTTGCCTGGTGTCCGAAATCGCTCACTCGTTCACTACTCCCTATATAGGGAATTACTATATAGGAGGACTATATAGTGAGCTCATTGGTAAAATGAAAAAAACGCTTTCGGACACCACTCCATCATTACTGTCGCACGATTAAAACGTGCCGGATCAGTCGGCTGGCGGTTTTTCGTGGTCCGTTTTCCATCCAATCCTGCGCTCTGATTGGCTGGCGAGCGGGTCCGTATCCTACAATACGGACCCTGGCTACGGACCTCTGGCGACTCGCTCGTTCACAACAAACATAGTAGCATTTTTTGTCAACATTTATTTTCGCATTTCTCAGGAGAATAGCATTAATTTTACAGCATGAACAGCGATAACGACAGTGTTCACAGCGAAAGCGAGTTTTACTACCCTGAGGAAGAAGAAATAAAAGAAAACATTTCAGGAGAAAGCTAAAAACCTGTAACTGTTGCTAACGCCGAGCAAAAACATGGCTGAATCCTGAATGACTCCTATTTGTATAAATAGGGGACGACATAGGCGGCAAAATGTAGTTTTTTTCCTGCCATGGAAGTGCACTTGTATACCGAGGAGGAAGCCATTTGCATTACAGCCGTGAATGAGGATTCAAAATGGCGGCTCGGCTCGGTTTTCCCTTTCGGGCGCTCTCGTTTTCTGTTAGAATTTGGTAAAGAAAAAAATAAATATATGATTTACCAGCTTAAGGTCGGTCCGTATGGTGAAATACCATGACCTCGGCCTTGAATACTGACCTCGGCCCAGAGGGCCTCGCTCAGTACTTTCAAGACCTCGGTCACGATATTTCACCATACGGACCTCCCAGCTGATAAATAACATGTATGTATTTTTGTGATAAATCCAAACTATACTGAGCGCATTTCCCACATTAATCAATACAAAATTCCTACATCTTTCAGTTCTTTTAAATCAAGGCTGAATACTTTCTTCTTTGCCGCTGCCTTTTATTAAAATCGAGACTTTTAATTTGATTTCTTTCAGCGCGACCGCAACGCATGACGGGATATATTACTTTGGTTAGTGACCGTCGGTTGTACACTACTTTTCGTGATGCATTATGGGATACTTTGAGTGCACTATATAGGGTGTAAATAATCCTCACTATTGTTTCGGACAGCACTACAAAATGGCGTCCTTACTATACAGTGCTCTATATAGTGAGTAGGGAGCGATTTCGGACACGGGGCCGGTTTAGGCCGTCACTCTGTTCGCTCATGTTGGTTCGCGAGTTATAATATCAGTCCATGGAACTAGCTTAGACATCAAAATGAGCAACGTAGCAGAAAAATGGCAAAGAGCTCCCAGCTGAGGGTGTGTTACAACAGCGTACAGCAGAACAGCTCTGGACAGCTTTGCTACAAAACTGTCCAGAGCTTCAGGTGCATGTTGGAGTGCGGTGTATGTGAGGCTCATGAGTGACTGCCATGGCGGAAGCCATCGATCACCTCATCAAACATGCCCAGTGAATAACTCATATAAACACAATTACTCTCAGGAAAAATATTGGTGGAGATATCAAGGCCAACAGAACTTGTAAAAAAGACAAAATATTATTCCTGAAAATAATTTGTAGAGCTGCAACTTCAAATGAAAGTTCTGTCATCTGTCCTATTTCGCTGATATGGGAATAGGCGGGCTTTAAAGTGCATATTCTGGACCAATTTCGTGGGGTTTTTTTTATATGAACGTACGTCCCTTTACACACTCATCCAGAAGGGTAATTTTGCACAAGGCCATCTGTCTACAGCAGAAAAAAATAAAATAACAAAACACGTCTGGAAAAATCCCAAGGGAGTCTGGAGCCAGATTGGTGACGTCACCTGCGGAAGCGCCAGCAGGCTGCGCGAGCTTTGCACGGTTTCAGTGCACAGCCTGTGTAGACCAAGCGCTCCCGTTTCTCTCTCATTGTCCGGTCTTTTGGGAAACGATGAGTACTAATCCCATCAAGATTGGTGTTGCTACACCCTCCTACGATACATCTGTTAACCATTTTAATAATTACGCCATAACGTTGAAGAAATTTGCAGAAAACCACCAGGTCGTTTTCTCATAAACAAACCAGCGCTGACGTAGGATTCAGAGGGAGGCGCCCCGCATGCGACGTCACGTAAATCAATGTCTGCCGGGAAATCCAAATGCCAAGTTTTTTCAGAGGCGGACCAATTCGCCTCAAATGGCTTGATTTCAACTGAATTTTTCTGGTATTGCGCAAGGTAAAAAAATTGCACAAAATGTGACAGATATTTGACCAAAGTTTAATATAAAATAGGAGAATTACACTGATCTCGCTCCTGAATTTACCCGTGATATGCACTTTAAAACTGTCCTGCAGCCAGCCACTAGAGGGAGTCAGAGACATCTTCGAGTCAATTTTGAATCTGTCAGCATGCCCACTTACGCTACCGTTCAAAAGTTTGGGGTCACTTTGAAATGTCCTTATTTTTGAAAGAAAAGCACTGTTCTTTTCAATGAAGATCACTTTAAACTAATCAGAAATCCACTCTATACATTGCTAATGTGGTAAATGACTATTCTAGCTGCAAATGTCTGGTTTTTGGTGCAATATCTCCATAGGTGTATAGAGGCCCATTTCCAGCAACTCTCACTCCAGTGTTCTAATGGTACAATGTGTTTGCTCATTGCCTCAGAAGGCTAATGGATGATTAGAAAACCCTTGTACAATCATGTTAGCACAGCTGAAAACAGTTGAGCTCTTTAGAGAAGCTATAAAACTGACCTTCCTTTGAGCAGATTGAGTTTCTGGAGCATCACATTTGTGGGGTCGATTAAATGCTCAACATGGCCAGAAAAATGTCTCGACTATATTTTCTATTCATTTTACAACTTATGGTGGTAAATAAAAGTGTGACTTTTCATGGAAAACACAAAATTGTCTGGGTGACCCCAAACTTTTGAACGGTAGTGTAAATATACCTACTGTACAGACATGGATCGGACATCACACACACACACACATTAGTATCCTTTACTTAAGCGACTAAAGGAACAGTTTGGCCAAAAATAACATTTTGTTAGGACTAGGACTGTTTTGGCCTCTAGAGGCCGCTGTTATTTCCTTTTCATGTCGTGTTTATTTTGGCCTCTAGAGGCCGCCACTGTTCCTGTGTCTTGTGTTTGTGTTAATTGCCTAATTATCTTCACCTGTGTCCTTAATTAGTTTGTCTATTTATACCCCTGAGTTCAGTCCTCTTGTCACGGAGTCTTTGTGCTGTTATGTTTATCTCCAGTTTCCTTTGTACTGTGTTTTTTGATCTTCTTAGCTTTTGTATTTTTGCACTTTGCTTTTCTTTTGGATTATTCTCTTTGGTTTTTTTTTTGTCTTTTGTTTTGCCCTGTATATAGTGTATATAGTTTAAATAAACCTTTTGATTCTTTTTCTACTTCCGCCTCACGCCTCTGCATTTGAGTCATCCCCCTGGTGGCCTAGTGGGGGTTTGCTGGATTATCACACCAACGAACCAGGTTCGAATCCCAGCAAAACCCTAACAGAAAGACTCCGTCATGACCGACTCAGCAGAGGCTGCTTCAACTGTCTACCCGGCCAACCTTCAGGGAATTATGGCAGCTTTGACACGCTTCGGAGCGACCATGGACGCTCATGGACGTACGCTCACCAGCCAACGTGAGGCCCTTGCTCGCCACGAGGAACTGCTTCAGCAAATTGGGAAAACCCTGGCACAGCTGACATCTCTGCCTGCATCTCCTGCTCCTGATCCTGCTCCTGATCCAGCTCCCACTCCTGCTCCAGTGCCTCCTGCCATGCTGCCTTCTTCACCTCGCGAACCCAGCCTTCCTGCACCACAGAGGTATGACGGCAAGCACAGTGAGTGCCGAGAGTTCCTTACCCAGTGTCAACTCACCTTTGAGCTTCAGCCTACCACCTACACTACGGATCGCCGCAAGATTGCCTTTGTGATCACCTTATTAGCTGGTAAGGCGCGAGCCTGGGCTACTGCTATCTGGCAAAGACAGGGACCTGAGTGCTTTGATTTCCAGCTGTTTTCTGAAGAGATGCTTCGGGTCTTCGATCAGGCAGACATCAGTACCGACGCAGCCCGAAAGCTCATGTCCATCCGGCAAGGAGGAAGCGTCGCAGATTACGCCATCTCGTTCCGAACACTCGCAGCAGTAAGTGGATGGAACGAGACTGCCCTGGTGTCAGCCTTCCACCATGGTCTGTCTGACCCCATCAAGGACGGTCTGGCCTCTATTGGATGCCCAAGTGACCTCGAAACCCTCATCTCACATGCTATTCGTCTGGACAACAGGATGAGAGAACGCCACCAAGCCTTGAGCCCCCCCAGCCTCCCTATCTCTACCTGGAGACCGTCTACCTCCTTCAGTGACTGTCCAGAACCCATGCAAGTGGGTCGTACTCGCCTCTCCGCATCTGAGAGGGAGCGCAGAAGGAGGGACAAGTGCTGCATCTACTGTGGCAAGCCTGGTCACTTCCGAGCATCATGTCCCGAACTCTTGGGAAAAGGACCGCCCCGTCCAGCCGAGGGAGGGTTGTGACGGGGCCTACCCTCTCTCCCGGACTCCCTGGCCAAGGAATCTACATCCCGGTCTCCATCTCCTGGGGTGAGTCTGTCCACTCTTGTCAAGCTTTGATAGACTCAGGGGCAGCTGGGAACTTTATGGATATTCACTTCGCCCAAAGCATCAATATTCCGACTGCACCTCTTGAAGTCCCACTGTCTGTGTCTGCCCTCGATGGCCAAGCGTTAGGTGATGGAAGAGTCACCCAAGTTACTTCTCCAGTTTTCCTCCAGTCTCAAGGTCACAAGGAAGAAATATCCCTGCACCTGATTCCTTCACCTGAGTTCCCAGTTATTCTAGGCCTTCCTTGGCTTACTCGCCACAACCCTCGCATAGACTGGGTAACAAGCCAGGTTGTGGAATGGGGCCCTGCATGCCATGCCTCTTGTCTGCTCTCTAACTCTCCTGTGTCTCCTGCCGAGCCCCCTGATCTCACCGAGTTATCTCAAGTTCCCACAGAGTACTGGGATCTCAAGGAGGTATTCAGCAAGAGCAGGGCCGCCGTTCTTCCTCCGCACCGGGCCTACGACTGTGCCATCGACTTGCTCCCTGGGACTACCCCTCCTCGTGGCAGACTGTTTTCACTCTCTCAGACAGAACGCAAGGCCATGGAGGAATACCTCAAAGATGCCCTGGTCTCTGGGTTTATTCGACCCTCCACTTCACCTGCTGGAGCCGGCTTCTTCTTTGTCGGCAAGAAGGATGGGGGGCTCCGACCATGTATTGATTACAGGGGCCTGAATAAGATCACTGTGCGCAACCGATATCCCCTTCCGCTGATGTCCACAGCTTTTGACCTGCTCCAAGGCGCCACCGTCTTCACCAAGTTGGACCTACGGAACGCATACCACCTCATCCGTATCCGACAGGGAGACGAGTGGAAGACTGCCTTTAACACCCCGTCTGGGCACTACGAATACCAGGTGATGCCCTTCGGACTCACCAACGCACCAGCTGTTTTTCAGGCCCTAATCAACGACGTCTTAAGGGACATGAGTAACCTATACGTTTTTGTCTACCTCGACGACATCCTTATCTTTTCCAAGACCGTGCAGGAGCACCGCCACCATGTCCGCCAGGTTCTCCAGAGGCTGCTACAGAACAATCTGTTCGCCAAGGCCCAGAAATGCGAATTTCATGTTCCCGAGGTCTCCTTTCTGGGATTTATTGTACGGACAGGCCAACTCCAAATGGACCCTGCCAAGACCCTGGCCGTCCGGGATTGGCCTACTCCCAAGTCCGTTAAGGAGGTTCAGCGGTTCTTAGGATTCGCTAACTTCTACCGCAAGTTCATCAGGAACTTCAGTTCTGTGGCAGCACCCATGTCAGACCTCACCAAAGGGACAGGTGGATCTTATGGCTGGTCTCCTCAGGCAGAAAAGGCGTTCAAAGACCTCAAGGACCGCTTCTGCACGGCACCCATTCTGGTTCTCCCGGACACCTCCCAACCATTCATCGTGGAGGTGGACGCCTCGGACAGTGGTGTCGGCGCGGTGCTCTCTCAACGTTCGGAAGGAAAGCTGCACCCCTGCGCTTACTTCTCCCACCGCCTGAGTCCTGCTGAGTCCCGGTACGATGTGGGGGATCGAGAACTGCTAGCGGTCAAACTGGCCCTTGAGGAGTGGAGGCACTGGCTGGAGGGAGCACAACATCCATTCCTGGTTTGGACTGACCACAAGAACCTGGAGTACCTCCAGCAAGCCAAGAGACTGAACCCTCGACAGGCTAGGTGGGCCCTGTTTTTCAGTCGGTTTGACTTCACCCTCTCATACCGCCCCGGCTCCAAGAACACCAAACCTGACGCACTGTCCAGACTGTTCTCTGCCACTAACAGGGAGAATGAAGTCGGGCCTATTATCCCTGTGTCCCGGATTGTGGCCCCTGTCCGCTGGGGTATTGAGGAGGCTGTCCGACGAGCCCAACGCCAGGACCCCGGTCCTGGGACGGGGCCACCAGGCCTCTTGTACGTCCCACATCAAGCCCGGGCCAAGGTTCTCCAGTGGGGTCACTCTTCCCCTCTCACCGCCCACCCGGGAGCTCGGAGGACCCTGGACTTCCTGAAAAGACGCTTCTGGTGGCCTAACATGGAGAAGGAAGTAAGGTCATTTGTCCTGTCCTGTGAGGTTTGCACCAGAACCAAGAACCCACGACAGCGTCCCCAGGGTCTCCTGCATCCTCTGACCATTCCCTGGCGTCCCTGGTCCCACGTGGCAGTCGACTTTATCACGGGTCTCCCTGAGTCACAAGGTAACACGGTCATTTTGGTCTTAGTTGACAGATTCTCCAAGGCCTGCCGCTTCATACCACTGTGCAAACTCCCCTCTGCTCTTGAAACTGCGAAACTTTTGTTTAATCATGTCTTCCGAGTCTTTGGTCTTCCACAGGACATCGTCTCAGACCGAGGGCCCCAGTTCTCCTCCCGAGTGTGGCACGGGTTCTGCAAGGTCATCGGAGCCACTGCCAGCCTCTCCTCTGGGTTTCACCCACAGTCCAATGGTCAGACGGAGAGGCTCAACCAGGACCTGGAAACCACCCTGCGAGGCCTGGCTATGGATAACCCGACATCGTGGAGCACCTGGCTGCCATGGGCGGAGTACGCCCACAACACCCTGCAGTCATCGGCCACCAAGCTGTCGCCATTCCAGTGCCAATTCGGGTTCCAGCCACCTCTGTTCCCGGACCAGGAGGAGGACGCGGGGGTGCCCTCGGTCAACCAATATGTGAGACGGTGTCGCAAGACCTGGAGCAAGGTCAGGAAGACCCTCATACAGACCTCCAGAACCAACCAGACTCAGGCCAACCGCCATAGAAGACCTGCACATGCTTTCCGCCCTGGGCAGCGTGTTTGGCTGTCCACTAAGGACCTTCCACTGCGGGTGGAGAACCGCAAGCTTGCTCCTCGCTACATTGGCCCCTTCAAGGTGGTGCGCAGGGTGAACCCTGTCTCCTACCGGCTCCAGTTGCCCCGGACTCTGAGGATCAACCCCACTTTCCATGTTTCCCTGTTACGGCCCGTACTGACGTCTACGTATGCCCCTGCCCCTAGGAACCCCCCACCCCCCCGCATCTTCCAGGGGCAGACTGTGTTCACTGTGAATCGCCTGCTTGACTCTCGCCGGGTCCGCGGCGGGTTGCAATATCTGGTGGACTGGGAGGGCTATGGTCCTGAGGAGCGCTGCTGGGTTCCTGCTCGGGATGTCCTTGATAAAGAACTATGTCGGGACTTCCATTCGGCCCATCCGGATCGCCCTGGGAACGTCAGGAGACGCTCCTAGAGGGGGGGGTCCTGTTAGGACTAGGACTGTTTTGGCCTCTAGAGGCCGCTGTTATTTCCTTTTCATGTCGTGTTTATTTTGGCCTCTAGAGGCCGCCACTGTTCCTGTGTCTTGTGTTTGTGTTAATTGCCTAATTATCTTCACCTGTGTCCTTAATTAGTTTGTCTATTTATACCCCTGAGTTCAGTCCTCTTGTCACGGAGTCTTTGTGCTGTTATGTTTATCTCCAGTTTCCTTTGTACTGTGTTTTTTGATCTTCTTAGCTTTTGTATTTTTGCACTTTGCTTTTCTTTTGGATTATTCTCTTTGGTTTTTTTTTTGTCTTTTGTTTTGCCCTGTATATAGTGTATATAGTTTAAATAAACCTTTTGATTCTTTTTCTACTTCCGCCTCACGCCTCTGCATTTGAGTCATCCCCCTGGTGGCCTAGTGGGGGTTTGCTGGATTATCACACCAACGAACCAGGTTCGAATCCCAGCAAAACCCTAACACATTTACACTATCCACTTACACAAAAATTATTTATCTAAAAATCAGCCATGTTTGCTGTTACGAGAACTGTGGGCTCAGGTAGGCTACCAGCTAAACCGCAAACTAGCATCAAACAAATGCTGATGTGGTTTCTGACACTGTAGGAAAAAAATAAAATCAAATAAAAACAATAGAATCTAAGATTGTGTTCACGTGAGATTTTTCCCCTCGAGTTTGGCATGTTGGAGTTGGTCAACTATTGCGCTTCGGAGAACTGATCTCTGGTCCTCTGAAAAACAAACAAAAACAACCCCCCCCCCTCCCGTGATCTGGGGCTTGCTTAAACAGAACCTTGTTATTAGTTTGAATTCTCATGTTACTCCCCGTTTCAGGTTTCACACTGATTGTTATGTTCACAGAAGGAGACCAAACACCTTTCTGTTCAGCTACTCATTAAACACCTTATTAAGGACACTCTACTAGTACTGGGTCGGGCCTCTGCTTGCTCTCAAAACAGCCTCGGTTCTTTGGAGCACGGATTTTATAAGATGTTGGAAACACTCCTTTGAGATTCTGGTCCACGTTGAGATGTAAAATATAATCCTGTGTAAAAATAATTCGATAAAAACAGAAAGGAACCGTCAGGGCCTTTAGAGAAGGCCCAAACATATCAACATTCCAAACATTATATTTAATTTTTATCTCGCCCGGGACGGAGTCCACCAGGGGGCGAGGTATTGTTTTCGGTCGTTTTTTTTGTTAACGATATTACAGGAAAACAGCTGGATCAATCTTCAGGAGACTTTCAGGATAGATAGGCCTTGGTCTCAAATAGAACCTCCTACATTTTGAGTGTCATCCGGTCAAGGTCACCAAAAAGGTCAAAATCGTTTTTGCTGTGTCTACCGCCTCATATAGAGGCGCTAGCCACTACGTCATCGTCCTGTAATGGCCCTTTTCCACTACCCTTTTTCAGCTCGCTTCAGCCCGACACGGCTCGCGTTTCGACTACCTCAGAGCAGCACGACTCAGCTCGCTTCAGCCTCACTCAGCCCCCAAAACTCGCACGGTTTTGGAGTGGGGCTGAAGTGAGCCAAACCGAGCTGAGTGAGGCTGGGGGCGTGAGGAGACACTCCCCTGTGCACTGATTGGTGAGGAGGAGTGTCCTCACATGCCCACACACGCCCCGCAAGCACGCTGGGATCTGTAAACACCGTAAACCCGGAAGAAGAATAATTACGAATTACGAGAATTTCTGAAGCCTTATGCGCCTCGCCTCATCTATACACTCTTGCCAGTATCTGTTGGCGTCGTCGGTGACAACAAGCCACAGCACCAAGACCAGCAACACTAACGACTCCATGTCCTCCATGTTTATTGTTTACTATCCGGGTCGTGAGACTACCGCTTAAAATATCACTGATGTCACTGTTTGCGCCGCCTAACATCACGTGACGTCCACCCACTTTCGCTAACTCCACCCAATGTGTCCACCCACTTCCAGCCAGCACGGTTCAGCGCGGTTGTAGTCGAAATGCAACTCCAACAGCCCCGCTCAGCTCGACTCAGCCCAACTCAGCACGGCACGGCTCAGCCCGACTCAGCCGCGTTGGTAGTGGAAAAGCGACATAAGAGTGTAACCATCACGCACTGCGCATGCACATACACGTGTTCCGATTAAAATGGCCGGTGAGTGTATACAATTCCGTTCACCGTTCGAAATAAATGGACTCGACTAAAGAAATCGCTTTCAGACATGTTTATGCTCATTACAGAAGGAAAGTGTGTTCCACTGAGCTCTAGCACCGGGCCATTTCCGGGGAATAAGAGTTTGGGTCACGGTGACAGCATGCGTATGTCAGCCTCAGTTCAGAGGTTTCAGTTTCGAAAACTGTAAGAGTAGAATAATATAAAGAACAGACACTTGGTATATTTTACTACTGTGATTTTTAAATTGTTCATTTTTGGATTACGCATCATTTTTGTGGCTACTGCCTCACAGAGTAAATATATATGCGATATTTATTGTATGGACATGGGTTCAGAAAACTATTTTATTTATAATCAGTAGCCACATGGACCCATAGGGTACCTATTTTTTTCATGATATTTTCCTTCATATTCATCGTAAGTGCTACCGGGCGAGGTTTGTTTTGCCTGGAGACACTTGTTCGTTCTTTAATTGCTTTCATTCTTTCATAATTTCATGATAATTATTCTCTTCTAATTCGGCCTCGTTTTCTATCAAGTTTGCGTCAGAAATGAAAGGGTTACTGTCCTGAAAACAGTAAAATCGAGTTATCCGATGAGATTTGTTTGTTTGGTGTCTCTAGGCTGAGAAGAATTTCGAGCTGCTCACTCATTGGTTAGGACGTCATTGCCGGGACAGAAGGCCATGGCAGCGCGCGTTTATGTAGGAAGTGACAGATGAATTAACCAATCAGATTTTTATTTATAGTTGGAGGGACCAAAAATTTACCGCCCAATGCAAGCTTAACCGTTAGTCGGCGCCGTCAGCGCAGCAGTGACGTCACCTTCCAGCCGGTGTAGCGTTCATCAGTAGTGTTAGCGAATGCTAATAAAGCGGTCAAGCCAGTGCTATCTATCGAGAGCAAGTAGCACAGGCTAACGACCGAGAAACTACAGTTTCTGTCTCTAGACTCTTCTTCCACACAGCTCGCTACAGTATTTTTCACTCAGACTTAAGTATTCTTCATTTCCCTGTGTAATTTACTGAGTTACTTTTAAAATCAACATCAACAACTACCGTACACACAACGGCACGACCTGGCAACCTGCCGCCAATCCCTTGCAAAATCCTTTGCCCTGTTGCTTTTTTGGTGTGTCTGGCTAAGGTTTGGCTGAGCTCAAGTCCCAGCTCGAATAGTAACAGTTCATCACTGCTTCTAAATAATAGCACATTCAGTACTTGGTTGCATATAAGAGCCACTATCAACCGGTAAGCTGCTGTAAAGCAGCGGTCCCCAACCCCCGGGCCGGTACCGGTCCGTGGGTCATTTGGTACCGGGCCACACAGAAAAAATAAATAACCTGCACTATTTCCGTTTCATTCATTATCTGAGTCTGAATGATGTTTGATTTTGAAAAATGACCGGATTCTCTCCGTTACATCCGTCTATAACTCACGCTTGACCAGAGCATGTGAGCGGAGTGGAGCGGCGAGAATTTCGGTCCTCGCTCACGGAGGTGGTCGCTCCGCTCGCTCCCCGCTCAATGTTGCACCATGCCGCTTCGCCCGTTACCGCTCAGTGCTCCACCAAGATTGCATCCCGCTCCACTCCACGCTCGCTCAAAAAATATGTGCACGCATGCACGTAGCGGACGCGGAGCACTTCCCGTATCTCTGCCCTCTGTCCCCCGCACTTTTTACAGCCATTACAACCACTTAATTAATTTTTAACACGTGGAAACGCGTTTGTCCGAGCCGCCTCTAAACGCATCATGAGCAGGCGGAGCGCAGGTGGCAAACAAACACCGCTGTCGTTCATTCTGAGCCACGTTGGGCATGCTTCAGACTCGTGATGTGAGCGGTAACGGGGCGAAACTGGAGCGGGCCATTGCCTCGCTCCATCCTTCCCATCCTTGAAAAAAAAAAATCCCGCTCCGCGCTCTTTTCAAGATTCGTCCGCTCCGTTCACATGCTCTGCTCTTGACGCATGTCAAGACGCTTATCTCAGCGACCAAGAATGTTGGAGAGAGGACATTACTCGTGTTATGTTGCTGACGCGATGTTACGAGGATGCTGCTAATAAAGTTGCATACGAGTACACAGTGGATTCACGTTTATTACTATATTTAGAAAATACCACAGTTTATCCACCACACCTTAAAGGCTGGTCCGTGAAAATATTGTCTGACATCAAACCGGTCTGTGCCGCAAAAAAGGTTGGGGACCGCTGCTGTAAAGGATATCTTAGATATCATGATGCCAGTTTGGGCCTTGTGTTGTGTAAAACACACTCAGTACAGATCCTCAGTGGAAAAGTACTGCGTCAAGCTTTCATCTCCATGTTCTCGGCGGATTGTGAAATGTTCTAGCGGGACATTTGGTTCTGTTGGTTTCCTACCTGCAGTCTGATTCATTCAAACGCAAACATTTCCACTCTCTCTGACTGAGTGTAGGCAGAATTAAACATCACAGCCAGGGTGCTGTTCCCTCGCCTGTGTGTCCGTCCTGCTCCCTGTCAGACCACATAACACTCACAGATATACCAGAGGTACACAACCCGCCCCACCCCCCACCACACCCCCCACCTCTTGGCTTCGGCTGGAGATAAATGAGATCTTCTTCCTTGTGTAGTCGTCTATTGCTGTGGCGATGGCTTCTAACCACTCATCTCTCTCTGTGGCTGAGCTGTACACACACATTAGAGAAGTTAAAACCAGCTTGGGCATGTGTGTCATTTCATTCCCCTGTGTGTGTGTGTGTGTGTGTGTGTGTGTGTGTAGTGGTGGGGGGGATTTTTACCTGGCGGACAGGATGAAGGAACGTTCCACACTCTCAATGTTCAGTTCGTTTTGATACGCCTCCTGACTGGGCTTGCTTACCTGCAGGAAACATGATCATTAATTATACAGGTGTGTGAGATTTAAAAAAAAATATTCATTTGTTTTATTTAATTCATTATTATTTTTTTGGGGGGGAAGCGGTGTGTTTCTGTAAAATGCAGGATAGCTGACCTTCATACCAGCCAGAGACAGGATACTGTTTACTTTATACTGGCCAGACTGTACAGGAGTGGTGTACAGCAGGATGTCATTAAACTGCACAGAGAGACAGAGAGAGGGAGACAGACAGAGAGGGGGAGAGAGAGAGAGACAGAGAGAGAGGGAGGGAAAGAGACAGACAGACAAGAAAGACAGACAGAGAGAGAGAGGGAGGGAAAGAGACAGACAGAGAGAGACAGAGAGAAGGAGAGACAGAGACACAAAGAGAAACAGACAGAAAGAAAGAGACATACAGAGAGGGAGAGAAAGAGAGAGGGAGGGAGGGAGAAAAAGAGAGAGACAGACAGAGGGAGAGAGAGACAGACAGACAGACAAAGAAAGAGACAGACAGACAGAGAGAGAGGGAGAGAGAGACAGGGAGAGAGGGAGGGAGGGAAGGAGACAGACAGAGAGACAGAGAAAGAGGGACACAAAGAGAAACAGACAGAAAGAAAGAGACAGACAGAGAGGGAAAGAGAGACAGAGACAAAGAAAGAGACAGACAGACAGAGAGGGAGGGAGGGAGGGAAAGAGACAGACAGACAGACAGACAGAGGGAGAGACAGAGAGGGGGAGAGACAGAGACACAAAGAGAAACAGACAAAGAAAGAGACAAAGAAAGAGACAGACAGAGAGAGAGGGAAAGAGACAGACAGAGAGAGAGGGAAAGAGACAGACAGAGAGAGAGGGAAAGAGACAGACAGACAGACAGAGAGGGAAAGAGACAGACAGAGAGATACAGACAGATAAACAGAAAGAAAGAGATACAGAGAGACAGACAGCAGGAAAGAGACAGCGAAAGAGAGAAAACATTATGTAATGATTTTTTTATTTACTCCTTAATCAAATTATGTACATCATAAGCAGCATTCTTGGTCACGCCATGAGACAAAACAGTGTTAAGCACTTTGCTGCAAATTATAACACTGTACCACTGAGCTAGTCGGCACAGTAATGCTGATACAAAGTACTGACTGGTACCAGTTGGTGGAAACTCTTCATTTTAACTTTTAAAAAAAAGGCAGAAGTGTGAAAAGTGTGAAGTTACAGCTCCTCGTATTGCTCAATCAAAACACCAGCTTTGAGTCTTGGCCCTGAATCTCTCAGTCGCTCAGGATTAATCCTCCAAGCCTTGATTCGGATTTATAAACAGTGTAAACATTTCCTCATTCTCCAAGAGACTCTTGCCTCAAGGAATTAAACAAAACAGAGCATGCTGTTAGAGGTAAATAATTAATGACGGGGTGGTGTGATGCGGCCTGCGCTCAAAACCCCGCACTCCTTAGCCTCGGAAATTTGGTTGCTGGGCAAATGGAGCATCAGTCTGACTAAAGAATTCATCATTTTTCTACCCGTTTCACGAACACTGACACGCCACAGTTCATACACTTATTAACATTCAAATAGAAAACAGTGTCAAGGAAACAACAACTAGACTGCATTCCCGCAGAGGAAACGCAAAGTGTGCTTTCTCAGCTGGAGCAAAGGGTCACCAACAGGAACTGGATCAGACACAAGACTTCGCACTCGAAAATCTGTGTGTTACATGATCTACAGCTGGTGCTGGCGAGATCTACAGAAAGTCTGTCAGGCGTGGGCAAAGCGCTCGAAAATCTCTCTTTTAAATGGCGTGCTTGAGTGGGATGGGCGGAGCTACACATCATACTGCAGTCAGCCAGCAGGGGCGTTAGACCATAACGGGCCAACATTCCACCCTTCATCTGCATGGAGAAAAGAGGGAAGAAAAACGACAATAACAAAAAGATGGCAGGGGCTCGTGCAAAGATTTATACCGGCACACTCCACCAGATCAGAACGGACGTGTCGGAGTTGGAAGGGTATCGCTATCTCAGAAGCTGGAGGAGTAACGGTGCCAAAAAATGGGTGAACAGGAATAATAATAAATGAAGTAAACTTTTTAGTGAGCAAGCACACTAAAACAACCTGTACATGTCAAAAGTTTAAAAGGAACTAAAAGTCAGTCAGTCAGTCTCTCTCTCTCTCGCTCTCTCTCTCTCACCAGGAAGAACATTCTGGGCTGCATGACTTTCCTGGATAGTTTCATCAGTGTGCCCTCCTTCAGAAACACCTGCATGAGCAACACAAGGAAATCCAACATAAATACACTCACAAAAACCACTGGGGGGGAAGGGAAAGGGAGAGAGAGAGAGAGAGAGAGAGAGGAAGGGAAAGAGAGAGAGCGCAGGGGGAGATGGGGAAGGGAGAGAGAGAGGGGAAGGGGAGAGAGAGAGAGAGGAAGGGAGAGAGCGCAGGGGGAGATAGGGGAAGGGAGAGAGAGAGGGGAAGGGGAGAGAGAGAGAGAGGAAGGGAGAGAGCGCAGGGGGAGATAGGGGAAGGGAGAGAGAGAGGGAAAGGGAGAGAGAGAGAGAGAGAGAGAGAGAGAGAGGAAGGGAAAGAGAGAGAGCGCAGGGGGAGATGGGGAAGGGAGAGAGAGAGGGGAAGGGGAGAGAGAGAGAGAGGAAGGGAGAGAGCGCAGGGGGAGATAGGGGAAGGGAGAGAGAGAGGGGAAGGGGGAGACAGAGAGAGAAAGGGGGAGAGAGAAAGAGAGGTAGCAAGAGAGAGAGGAAGGGAAAGAGAGGTAGTGAGAGAGAGAGGAAGAGAAGGATAGCAAGAGGGGGGAGAGAGAGAGAGGGGAGAGAGCGCGTGGGGGGAGATAGGGGAAGGGAGAGAGAGGGGAAGGAAGAAAGAGAGAGAGGGAAAGGGGGAGAGAGAAAGGGAAAGAGAGGGGTAGTGAGAGAGAGAGAGGAAGAGAAGGATAGCAAGAGGGGAGAGAGAGAGAGAGAGAGAGAGGGAGGGGAGAGAGAGCACGGGGAGATAGGGAAAGGGAGAGAGAGGGGAAGGAAGAAAGAGAGAGAGGGAAAGGGGGAGAGAGAGAGGTAGCAAGAGAGAGAGGAAGGGAAAGAGAGGGGTAGTGAGAGAGAGAGGAAGAGAAGGATAGCAAGAGGGGGAGAGAGAGAGGGAGGGGAGAGAGAGAGAGGAAGGGAGAGAGCGCAGGGGGAGATAGGGGAAGGGAGAGAGAGAGAGAGGGGAAGGGGGAGACAGAGAGAGAAAGGGGGAGAGAGAAAGAGAGGTAGCAAGAGAGAGAGGAAGGGAAAGAGAGGTAGTGAGAGAGAGAGGAAGAGAAGGATAGCAAGAGGGGGGAGAGAGAGAGAGGGGAGAGAGCGCGTGGGGGGAGATAGGGGAAGGGAGAGAGAGGGGAAGGAAGAAAGAGAGAGAGGGAAAGGGGGAGAGAGAAAGAGAGGTAGCAAGAGAGAGAGGAAGGGAAAGAGAGGGGTAGTGAGAGAGAGAGAGGAAGAGAAGGATAGCAAGAGGGGAGAGAGAGAGAGAGAGAGGGAGGGGAGAGAGAGCACGGGGAGATAGGGAAAGGGAGAGAGAGGGGAAGGAAGAAAGAGAGAGAGGGAAAGGGGGAGAGAGAGGTAGCAAGAGAGAGAGGAAGGGAAAGAGGGGTAGTGAGAGAGAGAGGAAGAGAAGGATAGCAAGAGGGGGAGAGAGAGAGAGGGAGGGGAGAGAGAGCGCAGGGGGAGATAGGGAAAGGGAGAGAGAGGGGAAGGAAGAAAGAGAGAGAGGGAAAGGGGAGAGAGAGAGGGAGAGAGGAGAGTGAGGGGGAGACAGAGAGAGGGGAAGGGGGAGAGAGAAAGAGAGGGGTAGTGAGAGAGAGAGGAAGAGAAGGATAGCAAGAGGGGGAGAGAGAGCACGGGGGAGGTAGGGGAAGGGAGAGAGGGGGAAGAAAGGGGGAGAGAGACAGAGGTAGCAAGAGAGAGTAAGGGAAAGAGAGGTAGCGAGAGAGAGAGAGGAAGAGAAAGGTAGCAAGAGGGGGAGAGAGAAAGGGAATGAGGGGAAGGGAGAGAGAGGTAGCAAGAGGGGAAGAGAGAGAGAAAAAAGAGGGAGTAAGGGGAAGGGAGGGAGAGAGGGGAAGGAAGAGAGAAAGAGAGAGCACGAGGGAAAGGGGGGGAGAGAGAGAGAGGTAGCAAGAGAGAGAGGAAGGAAGGGGGGAAGGGAGAGAGGTAGCGAGAGAGAAAGGAAGGAAGGGGGGAAGGGAGAGAGGGAACGAGGGGAAGGAAGGGAGGGAGGGAGAGAGAGAGAATGATGAATAATGTGTCAGATGGTTTAATAATGTACCCTTCCAGGCTGCACGATCTCATGATGCCCGTTCAAACTGCACTGAACCTGCATTAACTTCTGGAAGTTGTCCTGAAAGAGAAAACGTGAACGTCTGAGTGAAAACAAAAACAGAGAAGCTGCGGAATCCTGGAGAACAAAAACCAAAAGACGGATGACTCAACCTTCAGACACTGGGGCGGGTTTCTGAACCCTCATTAAACCATCAGGTTACTCGACTAAATCATGAAACATTCATATGAAGTCATGTTAAATGTCATATCACAAAAACACCGGCGTGAGATTAAACGCGCTTTGACGATTGACAAATTCCCCACCAGCGCCCCGTTCATTCGAACCGTGACCTCCACCAAAGGAGGACGTGATGCTTTCGCTGCAGTTTGTTCGTTTCCTTGTAAGCAGGACTGCACAAAGCCTACCAGCCCCATTTCCATGAGACGTGGTGGAAAGGCAAGGCAAGGCAAGTTTATTTATATAGCACATTTCATACACAATGGCAGTTCAATGTGCTTTACAGAAGTAAAAACAAAAACAGTAAACAATAGAGAAATAAAATTACATAAAATAATTTTATTTTTATTCTAAAACAATTAATTAAAAGAATTAAAAGAATTAAAAGAAAATAATAAGAATTAAACAATAGTAAAAATAAAATAATAAAATGAAGTAGTAGTTCAAATAGCAGGAGAAAAAAGAAACCAGCAGAATAGAATAAAGAATAAAATAGAATAAAGTTAAAGTAAATTTAAAACATGCAGAGAAAGTAAAGATTATAAAAATGTAAAGAAGACAATATTAATTATTTAACAGAAAGCATCTGAGAACAGCTTGGTCTTTAACCTAGATTTGAAGCTGCCAACAGCAGGAGCATTTTTACGTTACGTTCACACTGCAAGGCTTAATGCTCAATTCCGATTTTTTTGTGAGGTCGTTCACATTAACAAATATATGCGACTTGTATGTGATCCTCAGTATGAACGAAAAGCGACCTAAAAGTGTTCCGCATGCGCATTGCAGGATACGACGACGTCACACGCAGTGAGCATGGCCAGTGTTTACGGAAGTAAAACTGCCCGGTTGCGGTATGACTCATCCAATCTAGCTTGAATAGCTGCATCCCCCCAAATGGAAATCAGCTCCCTAACCTCTGCGTCCTTCCATTGAGAAGATTCAGAACCTTCACAGCCCGAAGCGTCCCTCGCATTGATGTCATGCGCAGGGGCGCAGATACGTTTTTTGAACTGGGAGGGACAAAGCTGCCAGCAAACCAACCCCAACCCCGATATGCCTGTCAAACTTGTTGTTAGTAACCATAGCAACCAAGCTCGAGCTCGCAACCTGTGCAGTCTGCGCAGCTCAACCAACCGAATATCAGTCTTTGTTTTGTTTTATGTGAATTGTTGCAACTATGTATGTACTGCTGTGCACCTCAATAAACCGAATGGTAATTAGTCTTTTGATTTTTCCGTGAGGTTTGCCTTATGCAAAGAAAGACAGCATAGACGTTTTTTCCTCCCTATAAGTGGGGGGGAACGAACGAGGTGAATTTAAATCTGGGTGGGACGAGTCCCCTCCCATCTGCGCCCGTGATTATGCGCCATGTTGTTGTAACTTTTTTTGAGAGACCCGCCGCCTACTTCAGCGCAGAATAGTGACGTTTGTGGCTTGTTGATGACGTGTAAGTCGGATGAATGCGACCTGGCGGTTCAGACTGAAGTCGCATATGAAAAGAGCGGATAGGAATCGGAATTAGGACCACATATCCAAACGGCCTGGGTCGGATTTGAAAAAATCGGATCTGTGTCGTTCATATTGTCAATAAAAGATCGGATACAGGTCACATAAGGGCGAAAAGATCGGATTTGAGTCACTTCAGCCTGCAGTGTGAACGTAGCCTTAATGTCCTCTGGGAGTTGGTTCCATAGCTGTACTGCATAGTAGCTAAAAGCTGCTTCACCACACTTTGTTTTAACAACTGGTTTTAATAGTAAATTTTTCTATTGGGCCCTGTACCATTTAGAGATTTGTATACCAGCAGCAATAAAGGTGTAGCACGGGCCAAGGAAGAGCCCGGTACATTTTTGGGATGGATCAGAGTCCCGGGGCGGGATACAGATGCTTGCGCTCAACAATGCCATACATCTTAAAATCCAGTAAATGGCAGTAAAGTTCAATGCTCGAGGTGCTCGGAGAGCATGATGTCCAGTTCCTCCAGAACGTTTGAACCTGAATCATTAGCACCTCTGTCAGAGCGAATTTTTCTTGGTGTGTGTGTGTGTAACGTCTTACCCCTTGTTTCATGATGTCATTGGCATGATTTGCAACTTCCTTCACCACTCCAAGGGCAGCTGAGTGAAGACAGAAAGAAATAACTGTCAGATAAAGTTACTGGGATTTACTTCGACACCTGCACTACGTACGTAACACAGGACTTTTCCTCAGGAATAGACTGAGGAGCTTAATACCGTAAAATACCAAATAATAGCCCGGGCTATTATTTGTCTCAATCACGTAAGAGACCCGGCGCGTATTAGAGACTAGGCGGCTATTTGGAACAGGCGATTAATTCCTTCTTCACAAACACCTTCCCCAAAATCTACCTCAAAACGGGGAAAAATCATTCTCAGATAGGCCTACTTTTAACCAGTATAACTTACAGTTTGTTTAGAGTTAGATTACAGATAGCACGGTGCCGACTTCGGGGAATTTTGAAGACGCAGAATGCATCTTCGCATGGCACAGTCGGGGTGGATAAAGGATAAATCACACACCGTTTCCTGTTAATGACTAGTTAAGCGCATGCTTTACAAAATAATCAAGAAACCACACCATTGTCTGTGCGCAGCACTGTGATTTAATTACTCTGCAAAGTTATGGTCACTTGCTATCACCCTCACCCATGCAGCCTCCCTCCACCCTTTGCGCTTCGCGATGTCTGTCAATCTGAAATTGCATGGAGGGCGCGACGTTGAAGCAACATAATTAGGGTGCGAAGTGTCAAACCAAAGGGTTTTTTCTTATGCTGAAAAATAAGTGACCTGCAGTGGCTACATACTGTCATCTTGCATTCTCACGTTTCTCTCCAAGACGTCTCCCTATTTGGCGGATATGAGCCTATTCCCCGAGTGAGTTGGTACGGTGGCTCG
The DNA here is from genome assembly GCF_027579695.1 of Neoarius graeffei. NCBI lineage: Eukaryota > Metazoa > Chordata > Actinopteri > Siluriformes > Ariidae > Neoarius > Neoarius graeffei. The sequence goes on along the minus strand of NC_083589.1, from coordinate 30,482,057 downwards.
ACCCCGTAGAAAACTTAAAGTTCGGATGAAAGTTAGTTGAATAGGTTACTGACTTGTAGGCCTACATGTTGCCTGCCTGACGCGTGCTTCTGCCCAACTTGCACAACAGATTACTTGTTGAAAAGGCCCCTTGGATTAGATTGGCCGCGAGCAGACTGAAATGCATGTTAGAACGCTCTCACCTTTTTTGTAAAGCGTCTTCCAGATCCGAATGGGTAAGGGCAAGTGAAATGGTATAAGGTCTTTAATAAAACTCAGTGTGTGCTTTGACGCATGCATTCGGCAATTTAGGTCGTTTAACAGAAGCAGCAGTCCAACCTTGGAAACCCGCAGTCCTCAATGTCACCACACACGCTGGCTTTCGTTGGGTGTACCCAAAGGGGTATTCCTCATTCGATGACGTAAGTGATATCCCACACACCCATGTCAAACGTAATTGGCTAAGACATCTGTCAAAAGTTACGGAGTTGCATTCCTCAAGAAATATTACGGTAGACCAAGATTATAACATTGAAATGGCATGTTTATTATCACGTAACAAAATGTTGTAAACAGTATTATAGAAATAATTTCATTCATTCATTCATTCATTCATTCATATTGTTTCGGTAGAAAACTATGCAATGCAAAATCGTTTAAACACCAGAAAACCAGAAAAGTGCTGGGCCTCAAGATTCTAGATAGAACGTTCGGACGCTTTTTTTTTTTTTAGACCCCGGCGAGTATTCGGAACCGGCCTTTATTTGTCACAACACACGCCTACACCCGGCCGTTAAAGGGAACTCGGCGGTTAATTGGAACTCGGCTATTATTTGGTATTTTACGGTAATTCCTCTTTTTTGCTTTTTTACACCTTCACTGTGTCTGAAATCTCTCCTTCCCTCCCTCACTCTATAAACAGTGCTATATAGTGGCAGCCGTAATATTTTTTAGTGACTGCCTCAGAAGCACAACCTGCCATTATATAAACAGCTTAAATCATTCAAAATTACCGAGCGAAGTGAAACCACAAAAGCGACAGAACAATTTTCTGCCTGTCTTTTTTTAGTTATTATTTTTTACGCATATTTCATTGATTTATAACTAGGGCTGTCAAACGATTAAAAAATTTAATCGCAATTAATCTCAGAATTTCATATAGTTAATCGCGATTAATCGCATTTTTTTAAATCTATGTAAATGAATAAGGCTTTTAAAGTGAAATGTTACAATTAAAACGGTGAACACATTTTATGCTAAAAGTACTTCAGGGTTTCCCCAGGTTTGACCACCATAAATTTAAGACTTTTTAAAGACCTTTTTAAGACCACTTAAATGAGAATTAAGACCTACATCGCACCCATTATGCGGTCGTAGAACACCAGATCAAATTCCCAATAATGACAAATGTTTCAAGCAAGACTACGTTCAGACTGCACCCTGAAACGACCCATATCCGATTTTTTTTTTTTTGCCCATATGCGACCTGTATCCGATTTGTTATTGACAATCTGAACGACACAGATCCGATTTTTTCACATGCAACCCAGGCCGCTTGGATATGTGGTCCTAATTCCGATGCATATCCGTTATTTTCACATGCGACTGCAGTCTGACCGGACAGGCCGCATTCATGCGACCAACACGTCATCAACAAGAGACAAACGTCACTATTCTGCGTTGGCTAATCCCGCCTCTTTGGTGGAAAACAACAACATTTATACAGTTTTCAGAATTTAAATAGACTTTTATAGAATTGATCAAGCTAATGGTGGATTTGGTAGGGACCTGGATGTTGATCTGTTCGCCTGATTAAATAAAACAGTTTCTATAACTGATTTATAACTTAAACCATCCTGTACCACATCGCCAGGTCTCGCCTCATCTCCATAGCAAACTGCACTGGTGTTTCTGCACCTTGAGCCAGCGCTGAGAGAAGCTGCAGAATTCAGCTGGCTATAAACAATCTAAATAAATATTTATAAAAATGTAGAAAAAGTTTATTAATATGATGAAATAAATATGTGCAAACTATTAAGCCTGAATTAAGAGTTTGGTAATACAGCGGCCGCATCCCAAATGACTGCCTACTGAAGCTCGAGTGCACTATATAGAGTTTAAAAATCCATTACTTCCTAGTAACATGTAGTGCACTTATATAGAAATTAGAGAGACATTTAGGAGTCAACCCTCGTTATCAGGCTACACGTTTTCATTTCAGTTCAGAAACAAAAACACACACGAGACCTCACACTTTAACACTAACCAGATAATTAAACAAACAAACAAAAAAAGAAAAATCATTAAACTTGAAGAGTGCGCTTTTTTTTTTTGTTTACGTATTACGTAGATGTGCTTATTACGTGTCAATTTGCGCATGCGGGACACTTTTGGGTCGTTTTCCGTTCATATTGGAGATCGCATACAAGTCTCATATAATTGGTAATGTGAACGGCCTAACAAAAAAATCGGATTTCACAACAAATCGGATATGGGCCGTTTCAGGTTGCAGTCTGAACGTAGTGTAAAAGTACTTTTATTATAAAAGTTATATACTTAAAAGTCATTATGTGCATTGCTTGTCAAATCTTCACATTCAAGACAAGCAAGACTGAATTTTGTTATGTAAGACGTTTTGTTTTTTTCCACAGGAGAATGTTGTAGCGATTTCCGAGTCTGGGAACACAGCCTTAAAGAGTTCGCTTATGCCCTCATTCGAGCTGTACGAGTGGTGTTCCGTAATTGTTTTGAAAATCCAGAGCACCTCTGCCCGAAGTGTCGGGGTTCCACCGACACCCATCATGCCACTGCTCGGCCCTTGTGTTGTTGCTAGCCTTGCCGATGGTGTCTGGCTTGGCTGATGCTGCTGATGTTCGACAGCGGTGCTAGTGCCAACTCCAGGTGCATTCGGAGATTGAACCGTGCAGAACTGAGCGATGGGCTGGTGGCGGTGGAGGGCAGATGCAATGTGCTTTGAGCTCTAAAGCGAAATGACCTATAGTGGACAACTTGAAGGCCTTTCGACAAACACAGCATCTTGCTTCAACGCCGCTTCCAGGAACCTCCCTCACCCAATCACGATATCTTTCATCTGAAAGCTAGGGCTGTAACGATACACCCAACTCACGATTCGATTCGTATCGCGATTTTTGACCCACGATTCGATACGCCCACAATTTTTTTTTTAAATGTTTTTTTTAAAGTAATAAATTTGACTTAACATTTACTTACTTACATTAACTATTTAATAACAAATAATTCAGACCACTGCAGAGAATGAGTAATATGTATGCAAAAATGAACAAATGTATATCCAAAGATTGGGGGGGGGGGGGGGGGTTGGTGGCTCTCTCACTGTCTCACTCTCATAGGGCCAATGATTTTCTGTGATCGCGGAAAACAGATGGAAATTACGGAATTTTTATGGTGAAACATTGCTCGCGTGTCAAAATGTAACTGCCGCAGAAGGCTTCCGCCCAAGCAGACATGCCTTCAGTGTTGCCAGATATTGCTAACGGTTTCCACCCCAAAATATGTTCAAAACCAGCCAAAAAGCACCTAAACCCGCCCAATCTGGCAACACTGCATGCCTTTCCGGTCAAGTGATTGTGATTGGCTTGTGGCACACCTAGCCAGCCAATGAGCTGCTTGTTTACAGATTCGCTCCCCGCGTCGCAACCAGAATGGCGACCGCTTAAAAGAAATGAATGCTCTGCCAGTGGCGAGTGTGGACGTTGCGTGACTCGCAGAAGATTGTCGCAGGTCGGCGAAAAAACGACTTACTAATAGATATAAAAAAATAAAAGTAATTTAAGTAAGTTTAAAATGTAATTTAAATAAAAAGTAAAGTATTCATAAATTGAAGTTTGGAAGCGCCTCTGTTTTTGGGCTGAGGAGAAGTTTGAAAGGGTGTACCGCGATTCTGCCTTCTTGTATCGCGATACGGATCGTGGCTCTGCGTATCGCGATTTCGATACGCATATCGTTACAGCCCTACTGAAAGCCACTGCTGATTAAAATGACACTTCCCCATGCTGCGATTCGCGGAGTCTCCTCTCCACCACGGACTCCGACGATTGCGCCGGCGCGAAAATGTATCAATATTGTTTCTTTCTTTGCGCATACTCCAAGAAATTCACTGATGTTACGCAAAACCCACGTTTTCACATTGTAGAATAGTATGAGTAAATTTCAGACCTTTGTTTAAAAAATTAAGACTTGGGCAAAGCAATTTAAGACTTTTTAAGGCCTTAATTTTGGAATATTAAATTTAAGACTTTTTTAAGACTCCGCGGCGACCATGTACTTGTTAAAAACTGCTGGGACAAGAGAAAATGGTAAGGGAGTTTATTCACTCACATACTAGGCAGTACTGAACATACAAAACACAAAATTGGATTTTGTGATGGATTAGGGAGCTGTAGTCTCAAATAGAAAACATGTAGTCACATACTACTGTGTCTCAGTTCAGACATGTGTGACAAAAGAAAATAAAAATGAAATAAAACTTCAATTGTGCCGGAGTTGTATTCAGTCGCAGCCTATAGACCCCTTCGCAGTAAACGTCATTCATACGTAAGCGGAAATTGCGCGCGCAGCCTGGACTCAAAAAAGACTCAGCGATGCCTAGTTGTTGTGTTGTCGGGTGTCAGAATCGTAGCAGTGATGGGGTTAAAATGTTCAGAATTCCAGCAGGATCTCACCCATTCCAAAAAAAATGGCCGACGTCTATGGCTACAAGCCATCAAACGTGTAGACTGGGATGAAAGCACTATCAAAAATGCGCGGGTTTGCAGCGCCCACTTCATCACAGGTAAGATCAGGCTATTTATTCAATCTTTTTTATTCTTTCTAGTCTTCGTTTATTGATGTAGCAAAATACTTTGGTAGCGTTTCTCTGATTAGCTGGGTCATAGTTACACAATGTAATGAATATTGTTAGCATGTTCACTTAGCTTTGCATGCAATTTTGTTTGTAGGAGAGGTCTCGCTTGACTCAAGCAGTCCAGATTTTGTGCCGTCATTATTTGTGTATGCCGAAAATCACAATTTTAAAGCAAGGATGGAAAGGTAAAATTGTGTGCCCTCACTCTAAATGCCAACTTACGTAGCCTGCTCTAACCTAGCTCCCGCCCCGTTCAGTTTCATTTCTGCTCTCTGCCTCTCGCTTTTTACGCAGCTCTGATTTCTCTTAGCTGCACTCTTTACACTATCATTCCTTTCACGCCATTACCTCCTGCAAATTGCTGTTTAGTGTTGGTATTTGCTGTTGTAGCTAAAGCCACATTGCCATCACATCACTGGCATCATTTGATTAAAACAAAATGAATATGAATGGCCCATTGTTAATCAAGTTGTACATGCCCGCACATAACAATCATATGCGTCTAAAGACTTGTAGGCGCGAAGTTTTTCGTGGGTGTACACTGAAGTCTTGTCAATAAGGTACGAGTATATATCTGGCCATTGTATACCAGGGAACTTACTAACATCGTCCGTCCACTCTTTAATTAAATGCGGATCCGGTAGGCGATGTCCACTTGTTAGAGTTAACTTATTTATGTAGCATTCTCGATCTTGTAACGACAATTGTTTGGCATAATCTGACAGCTCATAATGCCAGTCTATGGGCAGCGCCATTCAGTGCGTTTACATGCACATAGAGAGAATCGAATTTCTGCCGTTGCTCGACTGAAATCGAAGTTCAAAATGCCATGTATACACCTTAATTCGGCTGAAATTGAACCGAACTTGATTTCTCGGAATCGAGCTACACGACCTAGTTTATGCGATTTCTGCCGAGCTACTTTGTGCATGTAAACCCTATCGAGCTAGTTGTCGAGTTACTTCCGGAAGTGACGAGTGACGAGACCACAAGGGAAACACAACAGCCTCGGTCGGCATGACAACGAATCATGACAACGGCATGAATCTTTTCTTTTTGTGGCATTGTTTGCACTGTTAAAATTTAGCTCACTTACTGTATCACCAAATACATCTGTACAGCTGTTGCATAGCTGTGAATTGTGTACATAAACAAGTCATTGTATTTGTGTGTGTATATATATATATATATATATATATATATATATTAATCAGCTGGATAGTACAGTGGTAACGCTCACTGACTACGACGCAGGAGATCGGAGTTCGAATCCCGGTCGGGACAAAACATCATCCAGTAAGGGTTCTTAGGCAAAAACCCCTCATGATATATCAGCCTACCATAGCCTACTATATCAGCCTATATATCAGTGAAGACATAACTGATAGAGTCATACCGGCTCAGACGTCGCCCGGGTCAACAAGGTCTGCGTCAGTTGCTAGGGAACCAGGGCAAACTGATGAGAAATGGGCTACTGGAACAAGACATCGATAGACGAGGACAGAAAATACGGATTTGCTGGAATGCTACTATACAAGCAATCCCAGAGAGAGGGGATACATGCAGCGAATGTGGGACCATTGGATACTTCGAAACCCACAATCAAGGCTAACAAAGAAACAGCTATTAGCCCAGTGTTCCAACATCCGTAATCGAAATCTACTATCACAACTAGAGATTAATGAAATACGGCAAAGGGGAGCCAGGAAGACAGGTCAGCGGGGAGATGTCATCATCCCCACAACCAGAGATTGGGTACCAAGCCCCAACAACTAACAGCCTCAACACAAGAGCTGCTGACCTGAGAAGGAAGATCGTGACCCAACTGGAAACCTGGAGCCCCCGACGAATACCGAAGCTGAGTTGCCAAGTACCTTCAGAAGATCTACTAGTAGATGTGAATGCTGCTCTGAAGACAATCTCCACAAGAACCATCACTGAGACCAACAAGCTGATACACAGTATACAACAGTAATCATGGAGATGCTTGGACACAAGGTGGGCTCGGGACATAACAAACAGTATCCACCATGGAAGAGACGATTAGAGGCCAAGATAAAGGCAGCAAAGAGAGAAGCTAGCCAGCTAGCTGAACTACAGAAAGGGAACATGGTGAATAAAGGGGCACCCAGGAAGTACAACTCACTCTCCATACCAGAGGCACTCGAAACTGCTAAACAGCGACTAACAGCTCTGGCCACCCGGTTGAAGAGATACACCAAGGAGGGAGAGGCCAGGAGAATAAACAAGCTGTTCTCCACTGAACCAGCCAAGGTGTACTCTCAGTGGCAGGGGAACAACAACCGGTCAGACCCACCAAGAGCTGAGGTGGAAAAATACTGGAAAGACAAATGGGAAAGAAAGGCATCACACAACACCGATGCCCAATGGTTAGTGGACCTAAGAGCTGACCACAGCAACCTCCCAGAACAAGAACCAGTAACCATCTCAATGGCAGACGTCCAAGAAAGAGTGTCAAAGATGAAGAGCTGGACAGCATCAGGCCCCGATATGATCCATACGTACTGGCTGAAGAAGCTAACTGCACTCCATGAACGCCTAGCAGCACAGATGAACCAGCTGCTGAGGGATGGAACCCACCCAGAATGGCTAACCCAAGGCAGGACAGTCCTAATCATGAAGGACCCCCAGAAGGGACCCATCCCATCCAACTACCGGCCAATTACCTGTCTCTGCACAACATGGAAGGCCCTGTCAGGCATCATTGCGGCAAAAATGAGTAAGCATGTGGCTCAATACATGAGCGAGGCACAGAAAGGAATTGGCAGTAACACCAGAGGAGCCAAGCACCAGCTACTGGTCGATAGAACAGTCGCCCGAGACTGTAAGAAGAGACAGACCAACCTGTGCACTGCCTGGATTGACTACAAGAAAGCCTACGACTCAATGCCACACACATGGATACTGGAATGTCTGGAACTGTATAAGATCAACAGGAACCTAAGGACCTTCATCCAGAACTCAATGGAAATGTGGAAGACAACCCTAGAGGCCAACTCAAAACCCATTGCCCAAGTCAACATCAAGTGCGGCATATACCAAGGAGATGCGCTATCACCACTGCTGTTCTGCATAGGCCTGAACCCCCTCAGTCAGATCATCACGAAGAGCGGCTACGGGTACCGATTCCGTAGTGGGGCAACAATCAGCCACCTGCTCTACATGGATGACATCAAGCTGTATGCCAGGAACGAGCGAGAAATAGACTCGCTGATCCACACCACCCGGATCTACAGCGATGACATAGGGATGTCATTCGGATTGGACAAGTGTGGCCGGATGGTCTCAAAGAGAGGCAAGATCATCCGGACTGAGGGGATTGACCTACCAGAGGGCAACATAGGTGATATCCAAGACAGCTACAAGTACCTTGGCATTCCACAGGCTAATGAAACCATGAAGAGGCCACAAGGAAGTCAACCACAGCCAAATACCTCCAGAGAGTAAGGCAGGTCCTGAAAAGTCAGCTGAATGGTAAGAACAAGGTCCGAGCCATCAACATGTACGCACTACCAGTCATCAGATACCCCGCTGGTATCATAAACTGGCCAAAGGAGGAGATAGAAGCCACAGATATCAAGACTAGAAAGCTCCTCACCATGCATGGAGGGTTCCACCCCAAGTCCAGCACCCTGAGACTATACACTAAGCGGAAAGAGGGAGGCCGAGGGCTAGTGAGCGTCAAGACCACGGTCCAGGATGAAACATCGAAAATCCGAGAATACATCAGAAAGATGGCCCCAAAGGATGAACTGCTAAGTGAATGTCTCAGGCAGCAGAACCCTGATGAGAGTGCAGAGGAGGAGGAGGAACAGACAACCTGGAGAGACAAACCCCTACATGGCATGTACCACCGTCAGATAGAGGAAGTGGCTGATATCAAGAAATCCTACCAGTGGCTGGATAATGCAGGACTGACAGACAGCACAGAGGCACTAATCATGGCAGCACAAGAACAGGCCATAAGCACAAGAGCCATAGAGGCCAGGATCTACCAGAGTAGATCAGACCCAAGATGCAGACTGTGCAAAGAAGCCCCTGAAACAGTCCAGCACATAGTAGCAGGGTGCAAGATGCTAGCTGGATCAGCGTACATGGAGAGGCACAACCAAGTGGCTGGGATAGTATACAGGAACATCTGTAACCAGTATGGAATAGAAGTACCCAAGTCCCAATGGGCCATACCACAGAAGGTGGCTGAGAACAACAGGGCCAAGGTTCTGTGGGACTTCAGCTTCCAGACTGACAAACAGATCCTGGCTAACCAACCGGACATAGTGGTGGTGGACAAAGAGCAGAAGAGGGTGGTGGTGATAGATGTGGCGATCCCAGCTGACGCCAACATCAAGAAGAAGGAACATGAGAAACTTGAGAAGTATCAAGGGTTGAAAGAGCAGCTGGAACGAATGTGGAAGGTCAAGGGTTGCGTTGTCCCCGTGGTAGTGGGGGCACTTGGGGCAGTAACCCCCAAACTGGGAGAGTGGCTCCAGCAAATCCCAGGAACAACATCTGAAGCCTCAGTCCAGAAGAGTGCAGTACTAGGAACATCGAAAATACTGCGCAGAACCCTCAAACTCCCAGGCCTCTGGTAGAGGACCCGAGCTTGAGGATGACATGGATACCACCCCCCCCACCCCCCCCGCCAGGGGTGAGAAGGAGATTTTTTTTTTGTCCAACATCTGAAGAATGTCAATAAAAACAAAACAATTGAACTTTTTGTGTGTTTATTAAGACATAAGTTAAATTGTAAGCAAAAAAAAATATTTTTTTTGTAAGCAAAAAATGGACTTTAGAAAAATATTATTGTGCAAAATAAGTTGTCTTACAAAACAGTGGTCTGCGCCGGACAGTTTGTAGCCATACAGTCTGTTAGAGCAAGCCTAACAGCTTGAACACGGAACTGCCAGTGTTGCCAGATTGGGGGTTTTAAGTGCATTTTAGCGGATTTGAACATGTTTTGGGCTGGAATACGTCAGCAGTATCTGGCAACACTATAGCTCTTCTTCATGACAACAACCGGAAGTGTACCAACACGATGGGGCGTGTAGCGCCACGTGTGGCTCGGGTGCACAATGCACCTTGCACAATAGCCCGATTTCACTTGTGCATGTAGGATTGGATTTCTCTGGCACCCCTGCTGGGACCCTTTGCTCGATTACCGACAGCAGCTCGATTTGGACGTGCATGTAAACGTACTGAGTGTTTCTGAGTCCAGGCTGCGCGCGCATCCTGGCAACGGTCGGTTTGTTTACAAACATGCGAAGGGGTCTATAGGACTTCACAGTGCTGTGCAAACAAAAATAAATCGCAGTTGGACTTCAATAAAGACATTTAGTGTCGTATCACAGTGCTACAGCGTACTGAAATCTCACTTTACAAAAGTATTTTAAAACTGCAAAGTGCATACCAAAACCAACTCAATCACACTCTACTTTTGAAATGAAACTTTTGAAATTCCTGTTTAACAGACCTTTCTTCATCACTCACACTTATGCTGCGTTCATGTGCTATGGGAAGATGATATTTTCCAGTTGGGAAGTGGTATTTACCAGTGTGTTGTGTTCACATGCTTTTGTTGTTGTTGACAAATTAAAGATGGTGGACCAGATTCAGAATCAGGCCTGTTATTTGGCTAAAGCAATTATAGATTGCCTTGTTCATCAGCTGCAGCAGGAATATGAGTTATCAAAAGTCAAAAGGTAAATAATGCTGAATATTTCCTGATCATGACAAGTCGAGATTTTCTTAACACATTGAATGCCACACAGTTTTTGGAAATTTGGCTGTAGCCACAATGAGAGTAGCCAGTATCTAGATCATTGTTGGCGTTCTTTGGACAGCCACAGAATATTTTGTATTAGGCTATAATATACATATTATAATAATATAATATACATAACATGACTCGTTTAAAAGGTGAGAGTCAGCTTTCCGTAGGTGAAAACCACTTCTTTCTTGGTTCATAAGCTAGTCTTGTGCCGCTCGCCGCCATGTTGAAAAGGTTAAAGTTCATCTCATCTCGGCAACTCGTGTATCAAAATTTTCTACGAGTTGCCCAATGGAAAATACCACAAGAGTTCATGTGTGCTTTCCATGTCGGCATTTGGTATTTACCATAATTCCCATAGCACATGAACGCACCATAACTCTTATTGAAGCAGCGTGCGACAAGCCTCAACAGGAACTACGGGTGACTCGCAGGTAGCCTGGGCCCGCCCATCCTAAGCGTGACGCAACACAAGGGCCTGTTGCGAGCTTAGTCTGGCCAGGCAAGCTATCTACAGCTCTTCCAAGCTCCCGAAAAATCGGGAACCAATCAACTTTGAGCATCTCCAACGGCCCTGGGTAGAGGCGTGTTCAAGGCAGTGACGTAGTAGAACTGCGACCGGAAGCCATAGATTGTTTACAGAATCTATGCCGGAAGCGCTTCATTCATGCTTCCGCATCTATTACGCATAGATGCTGTATTGAAAGCATTCAACGGGAAGTTCTCATTGAAAACGGAGCAAAGAGCAGCCCTGGAGGTATTTATTGAAAGGAAGGACGTTTTCGCCTTGCTCCCGACCGGCTTCGGTAAGAGTTTAATCTACCAGTTAGCCCCGTCGCGTCGCATACGTCAGAGGAAAGAGTGATGTGATTGGTTTAAGCTTCGTCACAGCCTTTTCTGGCTTCGACCAGTCGCAAACTGAGGCATTTCAGGGAGGCGGGTCAACCACGGGCTCTGGGAAACGGTTGGGCTTAATATCTTGGCCAGACCAATAGCTCGGAGAGCTTTGTCGCGTTAGCCAGACTAACTCGCAGGGCCAAATTAGAATTTGCATTAATGGCACTATTTTTTTTAATCGCGATAAATTGAGATTGTGTTAATGCGTTATCGCGTTAACTTCGACAGCCCTATTTATAACCAAACTTGGCTGCTGCACTAAATTCATGGGCTACACCGGACAAGGGAAAGGCAACAAGACAGAAAAACAACACGCTCATAGTGATTCAGATGTATTGTCCAATATATTTACTCATGAGGAAATCGATGAATTGTTTTGATAAACTTGGGGACTTTTTGTTTGTGAATGTGTCGATATAATAAAAAGAAAAAAAAAAATCACAGCTTGGCTTGAATATAGGTATGAAGTTTATCTTATGTTGAAAAACTCACATTTTTCAGACGAAACGCATCACGGATCTGAGTGACGTGTTATTTCCCAGCTGGGAGGTCCGTATGGTGAAATACCGTGACCGAGGTCTTGAAAGTACTGAGCGAGGCCCTCTGGGCCGAGGTCAGTATTCAAGGCCGAGGTTACGGTATTTCACCATACGGACCAACCTTAAGCTGGTAAATAATATATTTATTTTTTTCTTTACCAAATTCTAACAGAAAACGAGAGCGCCCGAAAGGGAAAACCGAGCCGAGCCGCCATTTTGAATCCTCATTCACAGCTGTAATGCAAATGGCTTCCTCCTCGGTATACAAGTGCACTTCCATGGCAGGAAAAAAACTACATTTTGCCGCCTATGTAGTCCCCTATTTATACAAATAGGAGTCATTCAGGATTCAGCCATGTTTTTGCTCGGCGTTAGCAACAGTTACAGGTTTTAGCTTTCTCCTGAAATGTTTTCTTTTATTTCTTCTTCCTCAGGGTAGTAAAACTCGCTTTCGCTGTGAACACTGTCGTTATCGCTATCCATGCTGTAAAATTAATGCTATTCTCCTGAGAAATGCTGGCAAACATTTATAAGATTTTTGATAAAAATCTTATAAATAAATCTTGTAAAAAAGATAAATGTTGACAAAAATTGCTACAATGTTTGTTGTTGTGAACGAGCGAGTCGCCAGAGGTCCGTAACCAGGGTCCGTATCGTAGGATACGGACCTGCTCGCCAGCCAATCAGAGCGCGGGATTTGATGGAAACCGGACCACAAAAAAATAATTAACAGTTATTCCACAAAATCGAGTCGTACATGAACTGACAGCTGACGAGGTGCGTAGCACTGAGTGCGCTATAAGCCGTATACGATGAGATTGAGTGGAATAACTGTTTTATTCTCTCCACATTGACTGGATTTTGAGAAACAGAGCATTTTTATTTTTTGCAAATTCGATAAATAAAAACTTTATACAAAACGTCTGACAAAATCATTTCTGCTTAGAATGTAAACAAAGCAGCGAAATGAAAAGTGATTTGTGAAAAATGCGATAATTCTTGAAAAAATTTTTTTCTTACCATCAAATACTTTCATTCCATATTTTGTTGCTTTTTTTGGCCATTTTGTTTTCGAGTAGAGTTTTTATTTCGTCCACAGTTGGTTCAGCAACACGCTCTGCCATTTTGTTTTTCTCTACTCACGGTATATGAGCTGATATCCTAGTAGTAGAGTAAAATGACCGGAGCAATTTGTGCTGCTCATATCCAGTGAATGTGGATAGAATAAAAATAGAATAAAAATGAATATTTTATGCACATATAGGGTTTTTTTTTGGGGGGGGGGGGGGGGGGGGGGAAATGTGGGAAGGAAAAAAAAACCCCCTATATTATTTTTGCGATTTCTATTTCTTTTAAATACTTGATAAAGCTGCCATTTTGTTTTTCTTTAGTCACGGCATATGAGTTGATGTCCTAGTAGTCGAGTAGCCAATCAGAGAGCGTGCGATTGCTCAAATCCAGTAAATGTGGATCGAATATATATAATTTTTAAATCCACATTCACTGGATTTGAGCAATCGCATGCTCTCTGACTGGCTACTCGACTACTACTAGAACATCAGCTCATATACCGTGACTCGAGAAAAAAAAACTAGTCAAAACCAAAACCCATTCTCATCTCATTATCTCTAGCCGCTTTATCCTTCTACAGGGTCGCAGGCAAGCTGGAGCCTATCCCAGCTGACTACGGGCGAAAGGCGGGGTACACCCTGGACAAGTCGCCAGGTCATCACAGGGCTGACACATAGACACAGACAACCATTCACACTCACATTCACACCTACGGTCAATTTAGAGTCACCAGTTAACCTAACCTGCATGTCTTTGGACTGTGGGGGAAACCGGAGCACCCGGAGGAAACCCATGGGGAGAACATGCAAACTCCGCACAGAAAGGCCCTCGCCGGCCACGGGGCTCGAACCTGGACCTTCTTGCTGTGAGGCGACAGCACTAACCACTACACCACCGTGCCACCCATGAAAACAACCCCCCCCCCCCCCCCCCCAAAAAAAAAGGGGCAACAAAATATGGAATGAAAGTATTTGATGGCAAGAATACATTTTTTAAAATTTTTTCAAGAATTATCATCATTGCATTTTTCACAAATTGCTCCTGTCATTTTGCTGGTTTGTTTATGTTCCAAGCGGAAATGATTTTGTAGGATGTTTTGTATAAAATTTTTATTTATTGAATTTGCCAAAAATAAAGATAAAAATGCTGTTTCTCAAAATCCAGTGAATGCGAATAGAATAAAACAGTTATTCCACTCACTCAATTTCATCATACACTGCTTATAGTCGACTCAGTGCTACGCGCCTCGTCAGCGATCAGCTCATGTACGACTTGATTTCATGGAATAACTGTTAAATATATATAAAATGCACTTATTTCCACCAATTTTGTTGGAGGAGGTTCTGTTTGCACCTGTTTGTTTGTTCCCAACGTAACTCAAACAGTAGTGAACAGATTTTGGAAAGGTGGGCCATGAGCCAAGGAGCAATTGATTAGATTTTGATGCCAATCCAGATATGTATGTAAACACTGTAAACATCTGGATATTCTAACATGTGGCTTGGTGGAGGGATGCACTTTCCTGAGTGCCCTTCTAGTTCCAGGGCTTTCCACTAAGGCTCATACTAGCCAGCCATGACAAATAAGTAGCCGGGGGGGGAGTAAACACAGAATAAACTCCGGTGCACGCAGTTCCCAGGATTAAATGTATTTTCCACAGACCATTTATTTATTCACTTTACTCAAATACAAAGTAAAATGGCAGTAAATCTTCTTTCTTTTCTTGTGACTCTATATATATAATGACTCTATATAGCTGTGATATCATGAGTAATAACAGGAACTAACTTGTCTTGTTGACATTCCAGAGCATTAAATGTAATTAGGAATATCTCAAAATCATGACGTTGCTCATTAAAAAATTAAAAATGGTTAGATCTGAAAAACCGCTGTGGTTTAAGACCAATAAAGCACGACCGATATAGGTAAATACTCCAATTCAGGGTGGCAACGGCCCTACACTTCACCTCAGGATGTATTGCACCACCTCATCATGGATTATTTTCCTAGAACAGCATGCCCTGTCAGGTTTTATTCCTTAGGCAAGCTACTAATTTCACTGGAAATATTGATGGGTGGAGTCCTCATGGAAAATGTTCTGTGTATTTCATGAATATATAAGTTCAGGAGTTGTGTACGGGGTGTCATTACTTTGTGTGTCCTTGTAGTCCGATGAGTCTTCAGGGAGATTTTTCAAATAATCTGAAAGGCAAAAAACAAGCGTGTGCGCATTTTATAATATTCATAACATACTATCATACTTCATTTTTATTAACAATTATCCTATCCTGAAATATACACTCACGGGGAAAAAGAAAGTACACCCTCCTTCAAGTCTATGTTTTATCTCTCAGGACATGCGTAACAATCGTGTGGTCTTCATGTATAAACATAGAAATAACCTCAGGTGACAGCAATCTCTATAATTCAGTAACATGTACAGTGTCTTGCAAAAGTATTCATCCCCCTTGGTGTTTGTCCTGTTTTGTCGCATTACAAGCAGGAATTAAAATGGATTTTTGGAGGGTGAGCGCCATTTGATTTACACAACATGCCTACCACTTTAAAGTTTTTTTTTTTAAATTGTGACACAGACAATAATTAAGATGAAAAAACAGAAATCTGGAGTGTGCATAAGTATTCACCCCCTTTCATATGAAACCCCTAAATAAGATTTGCTCCAACCAATTCACTTCATAAGTCACGTAATTAGTTGATAAAGAGCCACCTGTGTGCAATCAAAGTGTCACATGATCTGTCACATGATGTCTGTATAAATCAACCTGTTCTGGAAGGACCCTGACTCTGCAACACTACTAAGCAAGCAACATGAAAACCAAGGAGCCTCCAAACAGGTCAGAGACAAAGTTGTGGAGAAGTATAGATCAGGGTTGGGTTATAAAAAATATCCCAAACTTTGAATATCCCAGGGAGTGCCATTAAATCCATTATAGCAAAATGGAAAGAATATGGCACCACTACAAACCTGACAAGAGAAGGCTGCCCACCAAAACTCACAGGAGGGCATTAATCAGAGATGCAACAAAGACACCAAAGATAACACTGAAGCAGCCGCAAAGATCCACAGCGGAGATGGGAGCATCTGTCCAAATGACCACTTTAAGCCGTACACTCCACAGAGCGGGGCTTTATGGAAGAGTGACCAGAAAAAAGCCATTGCTTCAGAAAATTCGTTTGGAGTTTGCCCAGCAGCATGTGGCAGACTCCCCAAACACATGGAAGAAGATTCTCCGGTCAAATGAGACTAAAATTGATCTTTTTGACCATCATGGGAAATGCCATGTGCGGCGCAAAACCTGAGAACGCCATCCCTACAATGAAGCATGGTGGTGGCAGCATCATGCTGTGGGGATGTTTTTCATCCGCAGGGACAGGAAAGCTGGTCAGGACTGAAGGAAAGATGGATGGCACTAAATACAGGGCAATTCTGGAGGAAAACCTGTTTGAGTCGGCCAGAGGTTTGAGAATGGGATGAAGGTTCAAGTTCCAGCAGGACAATGACCCTAAACATACTGCTAAAGCTACACTGGAGTGGTTTAAAGGGAAACATTTAAATGTCTTGGAATGGCCTAATCAAAGCCCAGACCTCAATCCAATTGAGAATCTGTGGCAGAACTTGAAGATCGCTGTCCACCAACACAACCCATCTAACTTGAAGGAGTTGGAGCAGTTTTGCCTTGAGGAATGGGCAACAATCCCAGTGGCTAGATGGGCTAAGCTAATACTGTGTGCATGGACTGTGTGCACTGATGAATCTCATACTGTGTGCACTGACTATCAGCATCAGTACTTTACAGCAAACTGCTAGCTACACATGGTTAAAATGGCTCTTGTGCAATATACCGACTTACTTGTGCAATACTATCTGGGTAATACTGGTAATAATACCTGTGCAATACCACCTCTGTAATACACTCATGTTAACTATATATATCTGCAAACCTGTTAATTTATTCAAATTCGTTAATTTTTTTTAAAATCTCAATTTGTAGTTTTTCTTTTATATATGTATATCCTTTTTTGTAAACCTGGTACTTTTGCACTACTCCTTCACTGCCTTATCTTTTTCTCTTTATATATTTTGCTGCTGTAACAATGTAAATTTCCCCTTGTGGGAGAATAAAAGGCTAGCTTAATAGAGACATACCCCAAGAGACTATGGAATCAATTTTGTGCCAAAATGTTCATACAATACTTTTGAAATATCAAACAAAAACGGCAAATCAAAATACAAAAAAACAAAAAGTCAATTTTTTTAGACTGGCAAACAAATTATTTGTGTAATCATGCAAAATATCAGTCTATTACTCTTCAGAAACCTTTTATTTTTGTTCCGCGTCTTTCTCAGTTTTGTTTGACGTAATTTATTTTGGTTGCGATTCCAGCTTTCTCGTTTGCGCTCCCTGACTTTTTGCTTGCAGTTTTGGCACAAACTTGACGTGTGGGTGGGCTGTCCAGGAATGCATTCCCATTGGCTAACTTGTGTTTGACTGACAGCTACGCTCAGCCATTCCCTACTCGGATTCTGGCGGACTGTTTGACGAGTGACCGATCCATTGACGGTAAACAAGGATCAAGTGGACTTCAGTGGCGACTATGATATTGAATTAATTCAACAAAGTGTAAGGACAGGACAAATGTGTTGTATGTGTTGCAGTAGTACAAAATCCGAGAAGGAAATGGCCGCAACAGCCTCCGGGGAATGGCTGAGCGTAGCTGTCAGTCAAACACAAGTTAGCCAATGGGAACGCATTCCTGGACAGCCCACCCACACGTCAAGTTTGTGCCAAAACTGCAAGCAAAAAGTCAGGGAGCGCAAACGAGAAAGCTGGAATCGCAACCAAAATAAATTGCGTCAAACAAAACTGAGAAAGACGCGGAACAAAAATAAAAGGTTTCTGAAGAGTAATAGACTGATATTTTGCACGATTACACGAATAATTTGTTTGCCAGTCTAAAAAAATTTACTTTTTTTTGTATTTTGATTTGTTGTTTTTGTTTGATATTTCAAAAGTATTGTATGAACATTTTGGCACAAAACTGATTCCATAAGAGACTTGCAGCTGTAACTGCAGCAAAAGGTGGCTCTACAAAGTATTGATTTTTTTTTTTTTTGGGGGGGGGGATATATATACCTATGCACACTCCAGATTTCTGTTTTTTTTTCATCTTATTGTTTGTGTCACAATAAAAAACAATTTGCACCTTTAAAAGTGGTAGGCATGTTGTGTAAATCAAATGGTGCTAACCTTCCAAAATCCAGTTTAATTCCTGCTTGTAATGCGACAAAACAGGACAAACACCAAGGGGGACGAATACTTTTGCAAGACACCGTAGAACCATCTTTAGCAACAATAACATTGAAGTAAACATTTTCTGTCGGAGTTTGTCAGTCCCTCTCGATCAGTCTTTCTCTCTCTATAGGAGAAATTTTGGTGCACTCTTCTTTACAACATTGTTTTAGTTCATTGATGCGTGAGGGAATTTGTTGATGCAGAGCTCTCTTAAAGTGCATATCACGGGTAAATTCAGGAGCGAGATCAGTGTAATTCTCCTATTTTATATTAAACTTTGGTCAAATATCTGTCACATTTTGTGGAATGTTTTTACCTTGCGCAATACCAGAAAAATTCAGTTGAAATCAAGCCATTTGGGGTGAATTGGTCCGCCTCTGAAAAAACTTGGCATTTGGATTTCCCGGCATTGATTTTCGTGACGTCGCGTGCGGGACGCCTCCCTCTGAATCCTACGCCAGCGCTGGTTTGTTTATGAGAAAACGACCTGGTGGTTTTCTGCAAATTTCTTCAACGTTATGGCGTAATTATTAAAATGGTTAACAGATGTATCGTAGGAGGGTGTAGCAACACCAATCTTGATGGGATTAGTACTCATCGTTTCCCAAAAGACCGGACAATGAGGGAGAAATGGGAGCGCTTGGTCTACGCAGGCTGTGCACTGAAACCGTGCAAAGCTCGCGCAGCCTGCTGGCGCTTCCGCAGGTGACGTCACGAATCTGGCTCCAGACTCGCTTGGGATTTTTCCAGACGCATTTTGTTATTTTATTTTTTTCTGCTGTAGACAGATGGCCTTGTGCAAAATTACCCTTCTGGATGAGTGTGTAAAGGGACATTCTTTCAGATAAAAATAAATAAATAAAAACCATGAAATTGGTCCAGGATATGCACTTTAAGATACTGCCACAGCATCTCAATGGGGCTGAGGTCTGGACTTTGATTCGCTCATTCCAACACCTTGATTTTTGTCTTCTTTAGCCCATCAGATGTCCGTTAGCTGGTGATCGTTGTCCCGTTGTGTGACCCAATTTTGGCCCAGTGTCAACCAATGGACAGATGGCCTGACATCTGTCTTAAGAATATTCTGATATAAAGTGGAGTTCATTGATGACTCAATGACTACAAGTTTCCCAGTTCGTGCGGCAAAACAAGTTCGAATCATCACCCCGCAACCACCGTGCCTGAGAGCTGGCATGAGGTGTTGGTGTTTCGCCACACATGGCACTGTGCATGACGACCAAACTCCATCTTGGTTTCATCAGTCCAAAGGATACTGCTCTAGAACCGTTGTGGTTTGTTCAGGCATAATTTTGCATACCTAAGTCTGCTCCCTATTCTTTGAGACACAAGGTTTTTTTTTTCTTAGCCACCCTTCCGTGAAAGCCATGCTTGTTCAGTCTTTTTCTGATTGTGCTCTCAAACATTTAACATGCTTACATAAGCATGTAGGTCATTGTTGTCTCAATGACTGCAAGTTTCCCAGGTCGTGTGGCAACACAAGTACAAAATCACCCCCCGGCACCAAAAAATGACAGCCATGATGTCACTCCTGGGTTTTTCTTTTTATCTCTGAACATTACACAATCTAACCTTGGACTGAATTTGCTGGGATGCCCATTCCCGGGAAGACTGGCACCTGTCCTGAAGGCTCTCTATTTGTAAACAATCCTCATCACCTTATGTAGAATGGCAAAGTTCAAATTGTTTGGAGATAGCCTTAGAACCCTTTCCTGACTGATGAGCAGCAACAATTGCTTCTCTGAGGTCCTGGCACTGAGGTCTTTTCTTCTTGGCATGATGTAGACACACAATTGAATGCGCCACAACGCCGAACTGCCAAAAGTTCTGGGTTTTTTTTTAATAGAACTAGTTGCACTTCTTGATGATTAACTAATCTTGTGCATTTCATTCGTAACACCTGGCTGCTAAATACTCTCAATGATCGTGGAAGTAGGAAGGGTGTACTTATTTTTCCCACCTGAATATTGGTTTACTTTTTTTTTTTTGGGGGGGGGGGGGGGCACTACATATTGAAATGTGTTGTCTCCTGAGGTTATTGGGTCGTTCATAGAAGTTCGTCAGAACCAAAAAATTGTTATTTAGGCCATGATAAAGAAAAACAGAATTGAGGGAGGGTGTATTTTCTTTTTCCCCATGACTATACGTACATTGGTGCTTGAAAGTTTGTGAACCCTTTAGAATGTTCTATATTTCTGCATAAATACAACCTAAAACATCATCAGATTTTCACACAAGTCCTAAAAGTAGATAAAGAGAACCCAGTTAAACAAATGAGGCAAAAATATTATACTTGGTCATTTATTTATTGAGGAAAATGATCCAACATTACACATCTGTGAGTGGCAAAAGTATGTGAACCTCTAGGATTTGCAGTTAATTTGAAGGTGAAATTCGAGTCAGGTGTTTTCAATCAATGGGATGACAATCAGGTGTGAGTGGGCACCCTGTTTTATTTAAAGAACAGGGATCTATCAAAGTCTGATCTTCACAATGCATGTTTGTGGAAGTGTATCATGGCACGAACAAAGGAGATTTCTGAGGACCTCAGAAAAAGCATTGTTGATGCTCATCAGGCTGGAAAAGGTTACAAAACCATCTCTAAAGAGTTTGGACTCCACCAATCCACAGTCAGACAGATTGTGTACAAATGGAGGAAATTCAAGACCATTGTTCCCCTCCTCAGGAGTGGTCGACCAACAAAGATCACTCCAAGAGCAAGGCGTGTAATAATCAGCGAGGTCACAAAGGACCCCAGGGTAACTTCTAAGCAACTGAAGGCCTCTCTCACATTGGCTAATGTTAATGTTCATGAGTCCACTATCAGGAGAACACTGAACAACAATGGTGTGCATGGCAGGGTTGCAAGGAGAAAGCCACTGCTCTCCAAAAAGAACATTGCTGCTCGTTTGCTAAAGATCACGTGGACAAGCCAGAAGTCTATTGGAAAAATGTTTTGTGGACAGATGAGACCAAAATAGAACTTTTTGGTTTAAATGAGAAGCGTTACGTTTGGAGAAAGGAAAACACTTCATTCCAGCATAAGAACCTTATCCCATCTGTGAAACATGGTGGTGGTAGTAATTTCACCTTAACTGCTAATCTTAGAGATTCACATACTTTTGCCACTCACAGATATGTAATATTGGATCATTTTCCTCAATAAATAAATGACCCAGTATAATATTTTTGTCTCATTTGTTTAACTGGGTTCTCTTTATCTACTTTTAAGACTTGTGTGAAAATCTGATGATGTTTTAGGTCATACTGATGCAGAAATATAGAAAATTCTAAAGGGTTCACAAACTTTCAAGCACCACTGTATCTTAATAATCAATAACTTAGCTCATTAACTAACCAGCGAACTAAAATGTAATAACAATTATGGAAAATATTTATAACTTTAAATGGCAGAGTCGGAGATGTAATATTCATGTTTCACAGTAAGACCAGCACTGTGTCGCGTACCTGTCAGCAAGAGCCGATACTGTGGAATCCGCTGCACTGGTTTCAGGAGGTAATGCTTTAAAGCCAGACTGGCGCAACGAGGACTTGTCTACCACCGCATAGAGAGGAGAGAGAAAAACATGCAACATCCACACTTGTTTTCATTTCAAACTGATTTCAAATCTTACGAGAGTAGTGCTACAACCCCAATTCCAAAAAAGTTGTGACAAAGGACAAATTGTAAATAAAAACAGAATGCAATAATTTACAAATCTCAAAAACTGATATTGTATTCATAATAGAACATAGACAACATATCAAATGTCGAAAGTGAGACATTTTGAAATTTCATGCCAAATATTGGCTCATTTGAAATTTCATGACAGCAACACATCTCAAAAAAGTTGGGACAGTTGGGCAATAAGAGGCTGGAAAAGTTAAAGGTACAAAAAAGGAACAGCTGGAGGACCAAATTGCAACTCATTAGGTCAATTGGCAATAGGTCATTAACATGACTGGGTATAAAAAGAGCATCTTGGAGTGGCAGCGGCTCTCAGAAGTAAAGATGGGAAGAGGATCACCAATCCCCATAATTCTGCGCCGACAAATAGTGGAGCAATATCAGAAAGGAGTTCGACAGTGTAAAATTGCAAAGAGTTTGAACACATCATCATCTACAGTGCATAATATCATCAAAAGATTCAGAGAATCTGGAAGAATCTCTGTGCGTAAGGGTCAAGGCCGGAAAACCATACTGGGTGCCCGTGATCTTCGGGCCCTTAGACGGCACTGCATCACATACAGGCATGCTTCTGTATTGGAAATCACAAAATGGGCTCAGGAATATTTCCAGAGAACATTATCTGTGAACACAATTCACTGTGCCATCCGCCGTTGCCAGCTAAAACTCTATAGTTCAAAGAAGAAGCCGTATCTAAACACGATCCAGAAGTGCAGACGTCTTCTCTGGGCCAAGGCTCATTTAAAATGGACTGTGGCAAAGTGGAAAACTGTTCGGTGGTCAGACGAATCAAAATTTGAAGTTCTTTATGGAAATCAGGGACGCCGTGTCATTCGGACTAAAGAGGAGAAGGACGACCCGAGTTGTTATCAGCGCTCAGTTCAGAAGCCTGCATCTCTGATGGTATGGGGTTGCATTAGTGCGTGTGGCATGGGCAGCTTACACATCTGGAAAGACACCATCAATGCTGAAAGGTATATCCAGGTTCTAGAGCAACATATGCTCCCATCCAGACGACGTCTCTTTCAGGGAAGACCTTGCATTTTCCAACATGACAATGCCAAACCACATACTGCATCAATTACAGCATCATGGCTGCGTAGAAGAAGGGTCCGGGTACTGAACTGGCCAGCCTGCAGTCCAGATCTTTCACCCATAGAAAACATTTGGCGCATCATAAAACGGAAGATACGACAAAAAAGACCTAAGACAGTTGAGCAACTAGAATCCTACATTAGACAAGAATGGGTTAACATTCCTATCCCTAAACTTGAGCAACTTGTCTCCTCAGTCCCCAGACGTTTACAGACTGTTGTAAAGAGAAAAGGGGATGTCTCACAGTGGGAAACATGGCCTTGTCCCAACTTTTTTGAGATGTGGTGTTGTCATGAAATTTAAAATCACCTAATTTTTCTCTTTAAATGATACATTTTCTCAGTTTAAACATTTGATATGTCATCTATGTTCTATTCTGAATAAAATATGGAATTTTGAAACTTTTCCACATCATTGCATTCCGTTTTTATTTACAATTTGTACTTTGTCCCAACGTTTCTGGAATCGGGGTTGTAGATTCCAGCTTCAGGTAAGGCATACATTACATTACATTAGTAGCATCGAGCAGACGCTTTTATCCAGAGCGACGTACAACATACCCAGAGCAGCCTGGGGAGCAGTTGGGGGTTAGGTGCCTTGCTCAAGGGCACTTCAGCCGTTCACTGCAAAAAAATGATACCTTAACAAGTGAAAATATCTTGAAAATAGTTGAAACGATCTAGCATTTCCTATTCGAAGGATACAAGACACCAATTCTGAGATTATTAAGGGTTCTAGTTCTAGATTGCAACCAACTTATTCGAAGATGTCTTAGCAAGTAAAAATATCTGTCTATGCAGCAAGATCATTTCACTAATATGAAGTCATTTTCTCCTCAAAACCAGGTTTCAATTTTTTGCAGTGTTCCTGCTGGTCCGGGGAATCGAACCCATAACCTTTTGGTCCGAAAAGTCCCAAAGCTGCTTCTCTAACCATTAAGCCATGGCGTCCACCATGGATACCTTGCATGTTTTTCGGTTTTCTTGCTCTAACAGACCTGATTCTGAAACTCGAGCAGCATATAAAGTCAGTCGAAAAGCTGGATTGAGAAATGCTGCCTTAAACTTCAATTAAAATCTCCGACTGATTGTTCGGTTTTATTCCAAACCTAAGCTGCAGAAGACGGACAGAAATGCGATACGCTCATCGTTAAACAAGTCAGACACATTTCTACTAGTTTAGGATTATAACCACAAGTACAATTGAGTGCAAAAGTTTGCATCTCATGCTGCTCATGTTTTTTGAGACGCAAGATGTAACATGTACAGTGCTGAGCGTAAATGAGTGCACCCCCTTTGAAAAGTAACATTTTAAACAATATCTCAATGAACACAAACCATTTCCAAAATGTTGACAAGACAAAGTTTAATATAACATCTGTTTAACTTATAACGTGAAAGTAAGGTTAATAATATAACTTAGATTACACATTTTTCAGTTTTACTCCAATTAGGGTGGTGCAAAAATGAGTACACCCCACAACAAAAACTACTACATCTAGTACTTTGTAAGGCCTCCATGATTTTTAATGACAGCACCAAGTCTTCTAGGCATGGAATGAACAAGTTGGCGACATTTTGCAACATCAATCTTTTTCCATTCTTCAACAATGACCTCTTTTAGTGACTGGATGCTGGATGGAGAGTGATGCTCAACTTATCTCTTCAGAATTCCCCAAAGAAAATCATTTCTTTCCACCACAAAGGTGAAGGCTACAAGAAGATCAGCAGAGCTTTACTTATCAGTCAGAATACTGTAGCAAAAGTGGTACAAAAATTTAAGAAAGATGGAACTGCAACCATCTCACAGAGACGTCCAGGTCGTCCACGGAAGTTAACACCTCGACAGGAGCATCTTCTGATGAGAAGGGTTGAAGAAAATCGGCATGCAAGTTCACTGCAGTTATCTAAAGAAGTAGAAAGCCAAACTGGGGTGACTATTTCCTGTGACACAATACGGCGTACGCTGCAGAGGAATGGCATGCATGGATGCCGTCCACGAAAGAAGCCTGTCCTAAAGCCCAGGAACAAAAAAGCCCGCCTAGAGTTTGCCAGGGCCCATGAGGACAAAGATGAAGACTACTGGGACTCTATACTCTGGAGTGACGAGACCAAGATAAATGTTTTTGGAACTGATGGCTTCAAAACTGTATGGCATCACAAAGGTGAGGAATACAAAGAAAAATGCATGGTGCCTACAGTGAAACATGGTGGTGACAGTGTCCTTGAGTGCTGCTGATGTCGGGGAGCTGCATTTCATTGATGGCATCATGAATTCACGGATGTATTGCTCTATACTGAAAGAGAAGATGCTACCATCACTCCGTGCCCTTGGTCGTCATGTACTTTTCCAACATGACTAAACACACATCTAAGGCCACTGTTGGATTTCTGAAGAAGAACAGGGTGAAAGTGATTCAGTGGCCAAGTATGTCTCCTGATCTGAACCCAGTCGAACACCTATGGGGAATTCTGAAGAGACAAGTTGAGCATCACTCTCCATCCAGCATCCAGTCACTAAAAGAGGTCATTGTTGTTTTTTTTAATTTAATTTTTATTTTGCTTTTATAATACAATTACAAAAAGAACAAACACACATTTAAGAACAAAAACACACACATCGGCAGCAACACAGAACATGACAGCTCTCCTCAATGACCTATTCACAGACGTATTAATGCACATACATATACATACAGTATACAACACACCCCAAATCCCCTAAGAATTTAAACCAACACTGTAATCAAAATACACCCATGCTTGGCTAGCTTTACTTGGTTCCTTCTGCACCCTTGAAATCATGACTTCAAAAGCAGCTGTCTCTGACATAAGTTGAAGCCATTCCTTAATTTCAGGTCTACGTGGGCTCTTCCATTTACGGAGAATAATTCTAGCCGCTACCGTAAAACCTGTCATCATTAGTCTACCTTCAGCTTTTGAAAGACCCTCTGGCATAAATGACTTATCTCCTAACAAACAAAATTGTGCAGACTCTGGTAAAGGTCGACAAAGCCAGTCCTCAAATTTTTTCAAAACTGCCTTCCAAAAGGGCATTATCAATGGGCAATCCCATAGTGCATGGAGAAGTGTACCCACCTCTTTATTACACTTCCAACATTTATTATCCTTTATTAAACCCATTCGAAATAGCTTACTTGGTGTAAAATAATACCTGTGCACAATTTTGTAGTGAACAAATGTATTTCTAGCATCCCTTGTAGCCCTTCCCACATTTGAAATAATATTTTCCCACGCAACCTCATCAATATCCGTATCAAGATCTTTCTGCCATATAATCCTTAAGTTTTCACACAGTTTTGTTTGGATTTTTGACATTTTGTTATAAAATACAGAGGCAGAGTGTGCATGTGAGATAGGTGGAGCGTTAAAAAACTCCTGCACCACATTATCTTCTTTATTCTCTCTTTTCAAACCAAGAACAGACCCCACAGAACTTCTCAACTGTAGATACCTCCAAAAATCCCCTTTATCAGTTAAGTTAAAGTGCTGATGACACGTTTTTGACATCTTTGGCGATGTTTTATAACATAAAAAGTAATTCCCGATGATCCATATATTAATTCACGAAGGCGCCTATTTTACAAGTTATGATAAAAAATGCGGCTATTTGGGCAAATTTGACGGGGCTGCAGCACCCAGGAGACGAAAGAGGAGGAGGAGCTATATGACATCAGCGAAAGAACCTTCCTCCTAACTTACCAGTTTATTGTTGATGCGACAGGTGTTCAGTTTATCATTATATATATATATATATATATATATATATATATATATATATATATATAGTTATTATGCCTTCGCGTTGTGTTGCCGGCTTTTGCTCCAAAACCTACAAGGATGGGGTAAGTTTATTCAAGTTTCCCAGAGATCCCGAGCTGCATGCGAAGTGAGTGAAGCAAGTCAGGCGCACTCGTGACAAGTGGGAGCCCTCACCAACATCCGTCCTGTGCTCTGAACACTTCGATTTGGATTGTTTTGACACCCTTCCCAGCTTAAAAGAATCTCTTGGGTGTTCAGTTCAGCATAAACGTGTGTTACTACCATCCGCAGTGCCTACACAGTGTTGCCAGATTGGGAGGTTTCCTGCCCAGTTGAGCGGTTTCAAGTGCATTTTGGTGGGTTTTGAACATATTTTGGGCTGGAAAACGTCAGCAGTATGTGTTGCCAGATACTGCTGAAGTTTTCCAGCCCAAAATATGTTCAAAACCCACCAAAATGCACTTGAAACCGCCCAACTGGGCGGGAAAAATCCCAATCTGGCAACACTGCCAGTATTCCGGAGGGGGTCTACTAGTAGCTATGCCGGATCCAAAGACAGTCCTCCTGTCAGAACATGTGTTGTGAAACGACATAAGATAAAGGTACGTAGAGCTATAGATTCTACATGATAATCATAAATGTAATCATAAAGTCGGCGTGACATCAGTCATGTATTTGCTTGTGAAAGCTTGCGGCTTTCATGTAACTGCCGCCTAGCAACGAGAGGCAAAGGGTAAAGAGGGTAGGCTATCATAGATTCTATTCGGAAGAGATCAACACAATTCTAGACTCCCAGAAGAGGAAGAGCTAGCACTAGAGAGTTCACCGGCGTTTTCATGCGCCATTTCCATTGAGTAGAACCAGAGTAGAACAGCCAGTGAACCGCAGCGTGTTCTTCCGCTGACGTCACAGCATGGCCGCGAGCCACGGACCCAGTTTTCTTGCGCTGTGCAATTAAAAGTTGGATATTTGCGTAACAACAGCTTCTTTTCACGTAATTATAACAGAAATCTAACATGTTTGCCATGTTGTATAGTTTATTTAAGAAGTTACATAGAGTCATGTTCGTGTCATCAGACCTTTAAACTTTTGTTTAAGATCCTCAAAAGACATAAATGTCTGATCTCTATACAGATCTTGAACAATACGTATGCCCTTCCCCATCCAAGTTGGCCATAAGAATACCTTTTTACCTATGCAAATGGAAGAGTTATTCCATATAGAAGAGTAGCTTTGCTTATATTGTGAAATCCCCAACATTTTATGCACCCTTGCCCATCGCGAATGATTCAGAATTAAATTAGTCAAGAGGTCATTGTTGAAGAATGGAAAAAGATTGATGTTGCAAAATGTCGCCAACTTGTTCATTCCATGCCTAGAAGACTTGGTGCTGTCATTAAAAATCATGGAGGCCATACGAAGTACTAGATGTAGTAGTTTTTGTTGTGGGGTGTACTCATTTTTGCACCACCCTAATTTGAGTAAAACTGAAAAATGTGTAATCTAAGTTATATTATTAACCTTACTTTCACGTTATAAGTTAAACAGATGTTATATTAAACTTTGTCTTGTCAACATTTTGGAAATGGTTTGTGTTCACTGAGATATTGTTTAAAATGTTACTTTTCAAAGGGGGTGCACTCATTTACGCTCAGCACTCTATCTCGATTTTAAAGTTTACAATCAGCTGCTACAAAAAGAAAAAAAAATTGGACTGATTTTTTTTTTTTGGTGTGCAAGTGACAGTGCGGCGCTGACGTCGCACAGCGCAGCGTATCCGTGCTCTGGGGAAAGCCCTGCTTCACTAGTTCCATAGGAAACGGCTATGGAAGTCCAGTTGTATAACCATGGTTACTGAAGCAGTTACTGAAAATGAATGAATGAATGAATGAATGAATGAATGATTTGTGAAACCCAGCACATACTGTCATAAAAACGCACACATTCGTACACGCCTACCTCAAACTGACGCACGACCGTGGCGAAAGAAGGGTTCTTCCGGCACTGTTCGTCCAACAGAGCCACGTTGCGATCGAACTCTCGGATGTATGTAGAGTACATCTTCAGATACGGCCCCTTCTGCACAAAGATGTCAGCCAGCCTCTGGTGATCCGACCTGCGTGTTTGGGATGACGCAGGAACAGTTTAAGAGGATTAAAACAAACCCTGAACGTTGTTGTCTTCTTGCCAACATGAGCACAAGGTGCCACACTGAAAAGCAAAACCTTCATTGATGTTGCTTGATCGACTTTCAGTAAAAAGTAAAAAAAAAAAAAAAAAAACCCACACCACCAACCCAACCAATCCCGCTTAGGCTATAATGCTGTCTTTGTGTCAAAAGGGATTGGAATTCCATGCATTTCGCTTTTATTAGTGCGGTGCAGTTGTCATCAGAGAAGATGAGAAAAGCAATGGAAGAGTCATTTTACAGGAAGTGTTAGGAGGAATGTGAAAAATCAGGTCATCCATCCAAAATCACCCAGTTCACTGCTGCTGCTGATCGGGCTTGGATCACACACACTTCTGTTACTTAAGCCTCGTTTTGAAGCTGTATTTTCGGATTACCCAGAGTACAGAGTACGCCTGTATTAATGGTGTACTCGACAAAATCCTCCATCGTTTCATCTTTCTTTCTTTTTTTTGTTGTAAACGGATGCAGAAGTGTGTGAACCAAGTTGCCAAATCTTTGCACTAACACTGATGCGTTATAGGAAGACAAATTTTACTTTATTTTACGTTATACCAAGACAAATCTCGTTTTTTTTTTATAAATTAGTGCAATGAATCTGCATCACTTGTTATGTTCAAGTAATCTGGAGCATCATTACAGTTTCTGAGGTTCGTACAAACTGGATCTCCGGGTGGAAGTTGCAGGAATCTGACTGGAATTTGCCATTGAAACGGCTGCGTTAATCCTGGTTTATATTACTCGTCATGCCTTTATTATGTTTTTGTGGTACTTTACGTTGTTTAATATTGACGTACAGTCAGATTTATAAAAATGATCACATGAGGCGGGGCGGCACGGTGGTGTAGTGGTTAGCGCTGTCGCCTCACAGCAAGAAGGTCCTGGGTTCAAGCCCCGGGGCTGGCGAGGGCCTTTCTGTGTGGAGTTTGCATGTTCTCCCCGTGTCCGCGTGGGTTTCCTCCGGGTGCTCCGGTTTCCCCCACAGTCCAAAGACATGCAGGTTAGGTTAACTGGTGACTCTAAATTGAGCGTAGGTGTGAATGTGAGTGTGAATGGTTGTCTGTGTCTATGTGTCAGCCCTGTGATGACCTGGCGACTTGTCCAGGGTGTACCCCGCCTTTCGCCCGTAGTCAGCTGGGATAGGCTCCAGCTTGCCTGCGACCCTGTAGAAGGATAAAGCGGCTAGAGATAATGAGATGAGATGAGATGAGATCACATGAGGCTTGAAGATTTTGACCAGGGTCATCTAGTGACTGGTGAAAATTTCGTTTAAAAAAAAAAAATTCCAAGTATAGACCCTTTTCAGTCACGTGACCTTCGTAAACGCGAGCGCCATTTTGGACATGTAGTGGACTTCGGCTCGAATCAGTTTGAATGCGAGGAAGGCGACAAACGAAAAACATAAAAGAAAAAGGAGCGAGATGCAAAAAACACCTTCACTATCCAGCGACGTAGGGCATTTACAGGGCGAGCAGAGGGAGAGGTATTTGCAAAAATTGAGGTTAGCAGGCTTAGAGAACGACGTTTACCTGCTTCCACCAGGATTGTTCACTGACGTACGGAAGTACACGAAGCCCTCGTCTTTACCTGACTTCGGCCCACATGATCTGTATACCTATGTCGTTAAAAACCCATTGCCATACACATACACGCCAACGTCCGAGGTTCCGGAGCGCGCTCCGGCTTGCTCCAGGAGTGCTCCGGCCGAGGTTCCGGAGCGCGCGCCGGTTTGATCCAGGAGTGCTCCAGCCGAGGTTCCGGAGCGCGCTCTGGCTTGCTCCCCCTCAAATTAAGCAGCGCGCTCTGGCTTGCTCCCCCTCAAATTAAGCAGCGTGCTCCGGCTTGCTCTGGAGCAAGCCGGAGCACGCTGCTTAATTTGAGGGGGAGCAAGCCAGAGCGCGCTGCTTAATTTGAGGGGGAGCAAGCCGGAGCGCGCTGCTTAATTTGAGGGAGAGCAAGCCGGAGCGCGCTGCTTAATTTGAGGGGGAGCAAGCCAGAGCGCGCTGCTTAATTTGAGGGGGAGCAAGCCGGAGCGCGCTGCTTAATTTGAGGGAGAGCAAGCCGGAGCGCGCTGCTTAATTTGAGGGGGAGCAAGCCAGAGCGCGCTGCTTAATTTGAGGGGGAGCAAGCCGGAGCGCGCTGCTTAATTTGAGGGAGAGCAAGCCGGAGCGCGCTGCTTAATTTGAGGGAGAGCAAGCCGGAGCGTGCTCCGGAACCTCGGACATTGGCTCCGGCAGCTATTTACACTGGATCCGGTGTAAATAGCTGCCGGATCATAATTACAGTAAACTAGTAAATACAGTAAAGGAAAAACTTGAGACTGAAAGGTTTTAACAGTCATCCAAATGACTGAACATTGCTACAGTAACATACCAGCTATGATGTTGTTGACATTAGCTAGTCAACAATAGCTACTACAGAAGAACAAAGAGGTTACAATGGGTTATTTTAACCTATTTGGTTACACACTCGCCGCCACAGAATGTTAACAGCAATGTAATGCCTTTTCTGGCTAATTTTATTCGTCTTACCTCCAACAAAGTGGTCACTACACAAGCGCTGGTATGCCGAGGGCTACCAATCTGTTAATGGCTGCTATCCATCTTCTCCGTCGGGATCCGATAAAATGATAACCCTTGCCTTGTTTGTTGATGGTTACTACATCCAGGTGCACAACAATATAGTGGCATGATGGAAGTCTTGCTGAAAATAAACACTTTCTTTGCTGCCGTTCCTCAATGCTGGCTGTGGTAAACTACTGGTAGTACATGTCCAAAATGGCGGCCGCGTTTGTCGTGACGTCACGTGAAAAGGGTCCATAGCCTCGGTCACAACCGGCCGTACGTGCTCCTACGGCCGGTCTACGTGCAAAAAACGCAAGAAACGCACGGAGGGCGCGTGTGATGTGCTGATTTTCGAGCCGTAGACCGGCCGCAAAGGTTCTTTGTCATGTCAAACAAACTCTACGGGCGCTTACGTTTTTTTCAGGTTGCAAGACAAACTTACGGTCAACGTGCGTCTTTCTCCACGAACAAAAAAACCACAGCGATTTACAGTAGGAAACGCCAAAAATCGCACGGCCAAAAAAATCATACGTCCGGTTGGGACCTAGGCTTATTATGGACATTACATCCTTTTTTTGGTTCGTGATGAATTTCTAATTAATAGTTAATTCGTTTTAATTAACTCCTCGATTCGTGCTTAAAGCTAGACGGCCTTTCGATTTCAAAAAAAAAAAGTCGGTGAAATTTAGTTCTCTCTGAAATTTGGTCATTGTGAGATGTTTATTTCTACAATATCTAAAAAAACAGTCCATTCCGTGGCTGGGAAGTGATTTAATTTGAAGAGATTAAAGCAAATAATGTGCATGAAATCGCTCGCTTCGTGCAGTCAAGCAGACAGAGGAAGTCCGTGTGTGTGTGTGCGCGCATGCGCAGGTTCACCTTTGACCGTCCACTGACAGTTCTATCATTCTGTCGCTAAATGAACAGCTGATCACACCGAGGTGCTCGCTGAGCGCCGATATTTATTAGTTTGATATTTCCTGTGTTTCCTTTCCTTCGTATAGAACATAACGTCTTTTCTTCTCACTTTCTTTCCGTTACTGTAGTCGGTCTTTCACGTTTCATTCGCACGCTCACGTCCGCCATTTTTCTCTCCTGTTTCAAATTTGTATCCCACAATGCCTTGCGCCAACGGAGAAAGCCTACCACGTGATGTGATGCATGATGTATCATCTTGTATTGCGTCATGGTGAAGCAGGAAAAAATAGCGGCGAATTTAGGGCCACATGGCCTTAAATTCATAATTGTTCAATAAAAAAAAAACTAATAAAACTGGAAGTCTGTGATTCGAATTCGGTAGGCTTCGGTCCACTAAACAAAAATAATCGGGTGTCGGGGAAAAGTCTTTTTATGACCTACGCTTGAAAAATCTGAAAGGCGGTCTAGCTTTAAGAAATTAGTTGGCATCATTTTCATGGAGTTTAAATTACCTGGTACATCCTTTTTATTTTCTTGCGCCATGTTAAAAGATTTACAAGTTATCACGTCTCTCTCTCGGAAAGAGGTCACACTTTTTTTTTTTTTAAATTTAGAACAATTGACCAAAATTAGCCTGATTTTTCAACATTCAAAGTGGCATAACTTAGTCATCGAAAGAAAATGTACACAGAAACATCAAGTTCTTTTTAAAATCGCATACCTAGCATTAATGTCCATGATATTTTCTCATTGTTTCACAGCACGGTGTTACAAGAAGAGCAAAGCTCCTTATTTTTGTTGAGAAATTTCTGAAGCACGAATATTCTTACTAAATACAGTGCTGAGCGTAAATGAGTGCACCCCCTTTGAAAAGTAACATTTTAAACAATATCTCAATGAACACAAACCATTTCCAAAATGTTGAAAGACAAAGTTTAATATAACATCTGTTTAACTTATAACGTGAAAGTAAGGTTAATAATATAAACTTAGATTACACATTTTTCAGTTTTACTCAAATTAGGGTGGTGCAAAAATGAGTACACCCCACAACAAA
Organism: Neoarius graeffei; assembly: GCF_027579695.1. Classification (NCBI taxonomy): domain Eukaryota; kingdom Metazoa; phylum Chordata; class Actinopteri; order Siluriformes; family Ariidae; genus Neoarius; species Neoarius graeffei. Next base: position 30,448,273 of record NC_083589.1, on the reverse strand, counting down.
AACTACTACATCTAGTACTTTGTATGGCCTCCATGATTTTTAATGACAGCACCGAGTCTTCTAGGCATGGAATGAACAAGTTGGCGACATTTTGCAACATCAATCTTTTTCCATTCTTCAACAATGACCTCTTTTAGTGACTGGATGCTGGATGGAGAGTGATGCTCAACTTGTCTCTTCAGAATTCCCCATAGGTGTTCGATTGGGTTCAGATCAGGAGACATACTTGGCCACTGAATCACTTTCACCCTGTTCTTCTTCAGAAATCCAACAGTGGCCTTAGATGTGTGTTTAGTCATGTTGGAAAAGTGCACAACGACCAAGAGCATGGAGTGATGGTAGCATCTTCTCTTTCAGTATAGAGCAATACATCTGTGAATTCATGATGCCATCAATGAAATGCAGCTCCCCGACATCATGCAGCCCCACATAAGGACACTGCCACCACCATGTTTCACTGGAGGCACCACGCATTTTTCTTTGTATTCCTCACCTTTGCGATGCCATACAGTTTTGAAGCCATCAGTTCCAAAAACATTTATCTTGGTCTCGTCACTCCAGAGTATAGAGTCCCAGTAGTCTTCATCTTTGTCAGCATGGGCTCTGGCAAACTCTAGGCGGGCTTTTTTGTGCCTGGGCTTTAGGACAGGCTTCTTTCGTGGACTGCATTCATGCATGCCATTCCTCTGCAGCATACGCCGTATTGTGTCACGGGAAATAGTCACCCCAGTTTGGCTTTCTACTTCTTTAGATAACTGCAGTGAACTTGCATGCCGATTTTCTTCAACCCTTCTCATCAGAAGACGCTCCTGTCGAGGTGTTAACTTCCGTGGACGACCTGGACGTCTCTGTGAGATGGTTGCAGTTCCATCTTTCTTAAATTTTTGTACCACCTTTGCTACAGTATTCTGACTGATAAGTAAAGCTTTGCTGATCTTCTTGTAGCCTTCACCTTTGTGGTGGAAAGAAATTATTTTCTTTGGGGAATTCTGAAGAGACAAGTTGAGCATCACTCTCCAGCCAGCATCCAGTCACTAAAAGAGGTCATTGTTGAAGAATGGAAAAAGATTGATGTTGCAAAATGTCGCCAGCTTGTTCATTCCATGCCTAGAAGACTTGGTGCTGTCATTAAAAATCATGGAGGCCATACAAAGTACTAGATGTAGTAGTTTTTGTTGTGGGGCGTACTCATTTTTGCACCACCCTAATTTGAGTAAAACTGAAAAATGTGTAATCGAAGTTATATTATTAACCTTACTTTCACGTTATAAGTTAAACAGATGTTATATTAAACTTTGTCTTGTCAACATTTTGGAAATTGTTTGTGTTCATTGAGATATTGTTTAAAATGTTAGTTTTCAAAGGGGGTGCACTCATTTATGCTGAGCGCTTGATCTAGGCCGACTCAAATTCAGTCCAATTACTAAACTGGATCAGTCAGTCAAATAATACATGGATTAAAGCAAAAAAAAATTATTTGACTGAAATTCTACGGGGGGTTTATGGGTGGATTTCGATGAAATTCTGAAAATGGTTAACTTAGAACTGATAACTTTATTATCAATTAATTAATGGATTAATATATTCAATTTATTGCACTTTCTTTCCATTGCTTCCGTATATTATTTTTTGTGGCAAACCACACAAATGCAAGCGCCTGGAACGTTTAGTTTTTTGCACCATGAACTAAATGGCTTTCCGTGTTCACCCATTTCGTACAGCCAAGCCCACCTCCACTTGTTTTTTACACCTTTTTCGATGGCAGACACATCAGCGCCTTCTTTCATGTAAAGCGCATCCATGCTGCCGAAACCGAAAGCAGAATGACATGCTCCTCTATGCTCGACGTCAATATAGAAAAAAGTTTGGATATTCGCTTAAATTAAAATTATAATTATAATTTGACCTTACTGTGTGTTGAATACGACTTCAAAAACAATTCAAGATTTTATTAAGAGAAATATTGTGGCCAACACGAGTGTTAAGTTCCCTAAAAGATCGCGTGAAGTTGGCTGCTATCTACTTTGCGTTCGTTCTCATTTTCCTCCATCATTTCATCGGCCAGAAACAGATGTTTTGACGTAATTTAACTTAGTAGGCTATGATTATTATTTAACCGTAGTCTTCTAGACATTTTGACTGTTTGGGGCATTGAACGCTGGTGTATGATTTTCAGGGAATAAAGTTTAGCGCATGTCGGAACATCATTGCGCTCGCAGCCTCCAGCTCCTCAAACGTCCTTTAAATTGTGATATAACGTAGGCTATAAGGCACGGCTCTAACATACCTTACACATTGGCCTAACGAAAATAATAATTGTTGGGGCGTCTGCTGATTTGTTAGCTATAAATTTAGGTCTGATTACTTCTGACAGTCTGCAAGCACTGCACCGTCGGGTCTTCAAGTCTGGCTGAAGCAGAGGAGCGGGCTTTCCGGGGTTTATTTTTTCGTTTTTTTTTTTTTACATGCTCTATTTCTATATGTCCAGGTTTGAACTAAGTCATTTTGGTAAGATTTAATTTAATACAAAACAGAAATGGTCAGACACAAGCACGCCAAGCACATGGGAATGGATTTTGCCAATTTTGACAGCGCATGTTTTTTTAATGCCGCACCGTAGACAGCGAACATTTAAAGTGCCATTCCACCATTGGATGTATTCTTTGGCATAAAATACAATATATTTTGACAACATATATAAATGGTATCACTAGATAGAGAAATCTTTTAGCTTCAAAATGATATATCAAACATAATTTTTTGACAACGACAAGTATATTAATTTTGCGACCAAAGTCACGTACCCTTTTAATTTCCGCGCGTGATGTCATCGGCAGGTTCCCCTTCTTGTGTACCACGTGACGTGGCACATATCAGCAATGGCGGATAGAACGCGATAAAAATAATACCAATAAATCTAGCTAATACCAATAAATCTAGCTAACTGAAAGATTAACTCAATTTTTCGCAATTTTTTTGGCCCCCATATACGAGGAGAAATGACTCTCTCACTTTGGGGGTTTCCTGGTCTAAAAATAGACCGACACGTGGTACACAAGAAGGGGAACCTGCTGATGACATCACGTTTCACTACCGCGCGGAAATTAAAAGGGTAGGTGACTTTGGTCGCAAAATTAATATACTTGTCGTTGTCAAAAAATTATGTTTGATATATCATTTTGAAGCTAAAAGATTTCTCTGTCTAGTCATGTTGTCATAAAATATATTGTATTTTATGCCAAAGAATACATCCAATGGTGGAATGGCACTTTAAACATGATCAAACATAGGAAATGAACGACACAAAGCATGGCTCAAAAACAAAAGAAAGTGAAATAAACCCTGCTGATAGTTGATGGTGTTGCAACACATCAGTGTTATAATAACCCAATCTCTACCCAACCACCCGTCATTTTAATTCTCCTCGGATCAGCACCGACCTCACATTTGGCCTTGGGAGAGTTCAGTTGACGGAAATCCATCACACGACGGAAAACTTTAATCCATGATAATATTCATCGAATTAGGTTTCGTTTCTTAAAGGACGCCCTTGAACAGGGACAAAAGGCTCTCACTTCATGCAGCCACGATTACCTTCGAGTCAGTACAATAAAATCGGCAATAAAACCAACCGTCGTCATTCATCAAGCTGAGAAATTTTAACAACTTAAAAAATAAAAGCCCACAAACGCTGAGCGTCGACATCAACTCTGCAGAGACGCAGGGAATATAATCTTGTGCAAACAGCACGATGAAAGGTTCGGTCATTCTGGTTATATGGTCATGTAATATGCCTAGCTGTTCCCAAAACGTGTACTGGAACCAAGTGTGTGTGTGTGTATATGAGTGAGAGAGTGTGTACCAGTGTGCGACTCTGTCCTCCAGCTCTCTCAGCAGATCCTTGTTGAGCTCGTAGAGCTGAGGCAGGTAGTACAGGATCTGATTCAGCACCCGCTCCTCCACCACAGGCTTCCCACTGGCACGGCTCGCTTTGGCAACCGCATCCCGGAAGTCCTGTCAAGAAAACAAAAGGCTGTAGACGAGTGCTTCACCGTCCAGCATCAATCAACAGTCCAACACGGCAGATCTGGACATGAGAACATGGATAAACACTAAAGTGTTGATATGCTTTAGTAAAGAGGAGTAGTCCCGTCTCAGATACATATTTTTTAAAAAAACAACTGCAGTCAGTCAAAGTCAATCCAGCAGCTCAGACAGTCACACCACCCAAACACACACCATAAGTTTTGACTCCGAGGGTGTTTTTCCACTGCACATTCAAAAACAACAGCAGCACAAAGACACAACTTTGGCTTCGAGTTCATTTTCCACCAAGTGACAAGTGGAAATGTAGTTCTTACCATTAAAGCAGCTCTATTTTTAAATCTCACGTGCTCATGTGAGATTAATGCTGATCAGACAGTTTAAGGGGAGTTCCTTCAACTCTCCTCATTCTTCTTTCTCACGACACCTCGCTTTAGTTCCGTTGTCGTTGCTGAGTAAAATGCTTGAAGATGAATAAGTGAATAATACACTTTTGTATCAACACGCAGAAAATCTTGTGGGCTGATTGGTCGAGAAATTCAGACCATTTTTCAATAATCACCTCGAGTGACTCGGCAAAATGGTGGCCGATCGCTTCGTCACCGTAAGTGAGGAAGAACAAGATCAACTGTGAGCTCACTTACGTATCCCCCCCCCGCTTATATCAGAATGCGAGCAATCGAAGGAATAGGACACTTATTATGAATGTTGACTTCAAGAAATAATGAACCCTGAAACAAGTAAGTAAAGAGCCGTGTCTCTCCGCAGGGATTTCAAATAGCATCCTGGTAAACTGTCATTTAGCTTCTTGAAATAGCGTCAAAATCCACCCTATATGTTTCATAAAACACATTCAGTCGGTAAACAGGAAGTTGATGTGCGACAGACCTGAAAACGGTACAAACAGTATAGAAACCCAAGCTGAAGCTCGGTACCAAATATCAAGCAGTTGTGATTTGTAGTTGCTGAGAAAAATTTTATAAAAATTTTGTAAATTCACTCTGTTTCGTAAACGCATTCGGTCGGTAAACAGGAAGTCGATGTGCGACAAACCTGAAAACGGTATACACGGTATAGAACCCCAAGCTGAAGCTCGGTACCAAATATCAAGCAGTTGTGATTTGTAGTTGCTCAGAAAAGTGTTACGAAAATTTTGTAAATTCACTCTATGTTTCGTAAATACATTCAGTCGGTAAACAGGAAGTCGATGTGCGACAGACCTGAAAACGGTATACATGCTATAGAACCCCAAGCTGAAGCTCGGTACCAAATATCAAGCAGTTGTGATTTGTAGTTGCTGAGAAAAATGTTATGAAAATTTTGTAAATTCACTCTCTGTGTTTTGTAAATACATTAAGTCGGTAAACAGGAAGTTGATGTGCGACAGACCTGAAAATGGTATACATGCTATAGAACCCCAAGCTGAAGCTCGGTACCAAATATCAAGCAGTTGTGATTTGTAGTTGCTGAGAAAAATGTTATGAAAATTCTGTAAATTCACTCTCTATGTTTCGTAAATGCATTCGGTCGGTAAACAGGAAGTCGATGTGCGACAGACCTGAAAACGGTACACATGGTATAGAACCACAAGCTGAAGCTCGGTACCAAATATCAAGCAGTTGTGATTTGTTGTTGCTGAGAAAAAAAAAAAAGTGTTATGCAAATTTTGTAAATCCACGCTATACTGTAGGTTTCATAAATACTAGGGCTATAACGATACACCCAACTCACGATTCGATTCGTATCGCGATTTTTGACCCACGATTCGATACGCCCACGATTTTTTTTTAATTTTAAAGTAGTAAATTTGACTTATTAACATTTACTTACTTAGATTAACTATTTAATAACAAATAATTCAGACCACGGGCGGCACGGTGGTGTAGTGGTTAGTGCTGTCGCCTCACAGCAAGAAGGTCCTGGGTTCGAGCCCTGGGGCCGGCGAGGGCCTTTCTGTGTGGAGTTTGCATGTTCTCCCCGTGTCTGCGTGGGTTTCCTCCGGGTGCTCCGGTTTCCCCCACAGTCCAAAGACATGCAGGTTAGGTTAACTGGTGACTCTAAATTGACCGTAGGTGTGAATGTGAGTGTGAATGGTTGTCTGTGTCTATGTGTCAGCCCTGTGATGACCTGGCAACTTGTCCAGGGTGTACCCCGCCTTTCGCCCGTAGTCAGCTGGGATAGGCTCCAGCTTGCCTGCGACCCTGTAGAAGGATAAAGCGGCTAGAGATAATGAGATGAGATGAGAATTCAGACCACTGCAGAGAATGAGTAATATGTATGCAAAAAAGAACAAATGTATATCCAAAGATTGTTTTATTTCTCAAAATAATACTGTTGAGCCGGAAGCTCTGGTTTTTTCGGTTCTGAAAAAGTCATTTTTCCAAATCGTGTAAATCCGTTAAGTTTTTTTTGGGGGGGTGGCTCTCTCACTGTCTCACTCTCATAGGGCCAATGATTTTCTGTGATCGCGGAAAACAGATGGAAATTACGGAATTTTTATGGTGAAACATTGCTCGCGTGTCAAAATGTAACTGCCGCAGAAGGCTTCCGCCCAAGCAGACATGCCTTCAGTGTTGCCAGATATTGCTAACGTTTTCCACCCCAAAATATGTTCAAAAGCAGCCAAAAAGCATCTAAACCCGCCCAATCTGGCAACACTGCATGCCTTTCCGGTCAAGTGATTGTGATTGGCTTGTGGCACACCTAGCCAGCCAATGAGCTGCTTGTTTACAGATTCGCTCCCCGCGTCGCAACCAGAATGGCGACCGCTTAAAAGAAATGAATGCTCTGCCAGTGGCGAGTGTGGACGTTGCGTGACTCGCAGAAGACTGTCGCAGGTCGGCGAAAAAACGACTTACTAATAGATATAAAAAAAAAAAGTAATTTAAGTAAGTTTAAAATGTAATTTAAATAAAAAGTAAAGTATTCATAAATTGAAGTTTGGAAGCGCCTCTGTTTTTGGGCTGAGGAAAAGTTTGAAAGGGTGTACCGCGATTCTGCCTTCTTGTATCGCGACACGGATCGTGGCTCTGCATATCGCGATTTCGATTTGCATATTGTTACAGTCCTAATAAATACATCAAGTCGGTAAACAGGAAGTCGATGTGCGACAGACCTGAAAACGGTACAAATGGTATAGAACCCCAAGCTGAAGCTCGGTACCAAATATCAAGTGGCTATGATTTGTGGTTGCTGAGAAAAAGGGTGCTTCGGACGAACGGAGATATGTCTGAATGGACAGAGTTTCCCCCCTTCAGAGCGGGGATATAATTACAGATGATGAAAGAAAACGCTGTTCCTAAAAGCACTAAAGATGATATGAAGTTTGGTCGAAAACTATTCAAAGGGAAGGTGGAATTGTGATTTATTTCATCGATTTCTAAACAAAGTCTTTTATGTGACACGGCATAGATAAGTGACACGAGTCTGCACTACATTTGCTCTATATATTGCTTTTGAAGTCTGAAATAAATGATTTTTTAAATAAAAAATAAATAAATTAATAATAATAATAACCTGTGTATTTATACTAAAACAATTACCTGCTTCAGGTTCAGTGAATATTAACTCCTTATTAACCTTGCTTGCTGGGTCTTCACGGGAAAATATCACTACGTTCAGACTGCAACCTGAAGCGACCCATATCCGATTTGTTGTGAAATCCGATTTTTTTGTTAGGCCGTTCACATTACCAATTATATGAGACTTGTATGCGATCTCCAATATGAACGGAAAACGACCCAAAAAAGTGTCCCGCATGCGCAAATTGACACGTAATAAGCACATCTACGTAATACGTAAACAAAAAAAAGCGCACTCTTCAAGTTTCCACCAAAGAGGCGGGATTAGCCAACGCAGAATAGTGACGTTTGTCTCTTGTTGATGACGTGTAGGTCGCATGAATGCGACCTGTCCGGTCAGACTGCAGTCGCATGTGAAAATAACGGATATGCATCGGAATTAGGACCACATATCCAAGCGGCCTGGGTCGCATGTGAAAAAAATCGGATCTGTGTCGTTCAGATTGTCAATAACAAATCGGATACAGGTCGCATATGGCAAAAAAATTGGATATGGGTCGTTTCAGGGTGCAGTCTGAACGTAGTCTATCAGACCAAGCAAGCGAGGTTAATAAGGAGTTTATTATATTGTTTTTAGTTTCTAATATAAAAATAGACGGCCATTATAACGAGGCGTGATGCTGCTTTCAGTCACGTCATATTTGTCACGTAGTTGAGTTACGTGTGCAGAACAAACGGCTAGCGGTTTCAAAACTGAATTTCTGTTTGCGGTTTCTGAATGCTCTTCATTACTCGTTCTTTGAATAACTCGCCGAGTCTTGTTTGTCTTTTGGCCGTTTTTGATTTCCAATTAATCGTGTGTCGTTTTGTTTGCTTTTTTGCAACGTTGAAAGCTGGCGCCTTGGAAACAAAGTCCGTAATCGCCCACGGGCATTACGGGAAAATTCTGCCTGCCGGGGAACCAATCAGAGCGCACGATTTGACCAGAAGTAGCTCGTGCCATAGAATAACAGTGAATAATAACCTCGACTTCATCTTGATTATTCACTTCACCTTCAGCGAATAATTGTTAAATAAACTAGAAGGTTCGACTCCACCCCCTGGACTTACAGTCCTCCAGCGAGGGGTACCATGCAGGGATTATTCGCCTCCAGACCAGCAGAGGGCACCCTCCTGCCACTCTACATCTGCTTAGGCAAACAAACATTCACACCATACGAAGTCTTGCCAATCTCGCTGTTCGTTTAAGTTCTGGGTGGTTTGTGTCGTGGTTGATCCTTTCGATTACTCTTTGGAAACGCCCTTCGTCGAGAAATATTGTGTATTGTTGTGTTGGAACCTGGCCCGTTTCGACTGTCTGAGCATGTGCGCTGTATGTACAGTACGTCCAACCAATCAGCGGTGATCAGTAGCGTGAGCGCCACCTCCATCTCCAGTCTTAAACACAAAGCTTGACTGGTAGCCAGTTTCTGAAAGCACAGTTCCAGTTTTCTGGTGCCAAAAGTTTCAGTACTTCATGGAAGTGGAAAAAGGCGCTCAGTTTGACTGGATCAGTTTGCACAGGAAAGGAGCAGGGGAGTTCTGGTATGAAGATAATCTCTTGCTTACTCCCTCTCTCACACACACATGACCTTCTTAAAAGCAGCTGTTAGGGATCATGGCCAACTGCGTGGGCACCAGAGGGGGTGGGTGTGACCTCTTTCCTAAAAATCTCTCCGTCTCTCCCTCCTTTGTCTCGCCACGTCTTGCCTTCTTTTCCTTCCCTGTCTATTTTTGTTGCTGTTTTCTTGCTACACTACATGCGCCCTTTCATTCTGGGTTCCCCCCCCTCCTTGAATTGACTCTGATCATGTTTTACCCTAATACACTCCTCCACACACACATTACAAGCACGGGCTGAAATAAAGCCACAGGTGTGCGTCAGTGTTTATACTGTGCTTCAGAACTTCCTGTGATTCAACAGGAAAAAAAAGATCATCAATCCCAAGCAAGGGTATATTAATTACTTATGCAAACGTTTGTCTGATCTGGTCCCCCCAGCCCCACCCCGTGGTCCAGATGACAATTTAAGTTTTCAAATGCTTAGGAATTATTATTATTATTATTTACTTACAATGTGCAGCAACTTCAGAACGTCCACGAATCTGTAACAGATATAAAAGCATGCGTAGTATAATATTAACAAAGAATGGACAAGATGGAAAAATATCAGCCTGTAATACTGAACACACTGGATTTTTGGATCACAAGACATTCACATTACAAATACAAAGGGCTGGATTTATTTCAGATTTCTTAAAAAAGTATCCCGAATATAGTCAGTTTCAGTGAAACCACTTGGTGTCTGAGATTTGAGTTCTGGTAAGAGCTACGAGGTGATTATTCTATCCACAGTCACTGGATATGAGCAACCGCGCGCTCTGATTGGCTACTTTACTCCGAGGATATCAGCTCATATACCGTGAGTAGAGAAAAACAAAATGGCGGAACGTGCTGCTGAACCAACCGAGGACGAGATAAAAACTCGACTTGGAAACAAAACCCCAAAAAATACAAAAAAATAAAAAAAGGCAACAAAATATGAAATGAAAGTATTTAATGGCAAGTACATACATATACACACACTATATATATATATATATATATATATATATATATATATATATATATATATATATATATATATATATTTTCCCAAGAATTATCACATTTTCCACAAATTGCTCCGGACATTTAGCCGGGTTGTTTACATTCTAAGCGGAAATTTTGTCGGACATTTTGGATAAAGTTTTTATTGATTGAATTTGCGAAAAATAAAAATTCTCTGAATCCAGTGAATGCGGATCGAATAAAACAGTTATTCACCTTAATCTCGTCGTACTCGGCTTATAGCCATCAGCTCATGTACGACTCGATTTCGTGGAATAACTGTTAAATATTTTTTCAGCAGCCCGGTTTCCATCAAATTGTGCGCTCTGATTGGCTCACGAGCGGTCCGGAATCCTATGATCTGGACCCCAGTTATGGACCTTTGGTGACTTGTTCCTTCACAACAACAAACATGGTCACAATTTTTTGTCAACGTTTCTTTTCGCGTTTCTCAGTATAATGGCATTAATTTTACAGCATGGATAGCGATAACGACAGTGTTCACAGCGAAAGCGAGTTTTACTACCCTGAGGAAGAAGAAATAAAAGAAAACATTTCAGGAGAAAGCCGAAAACGAGCTTGTAGCAGGTTTGTACTAAACATGGTTTTTCCTTTCGGGCGCTCTCGTTTTCTGTTAGAATTTGGTAAAGAAAAAATAAATATATTATTTACCAGCTTAAGGTCGGTCCGTATGGTGAAATACCATGACCTCGGCCTTGAATACTGACCTCGGCACAGAGGGCCTCGCTCAGTACTTTCAAGACCTCGGTCACGGTATTTCACCATACGGACCTCCCAGCTCTGGGCCGAGGTCAGTATTCGAGGCCGAGGTCACGGTATTTCACCATACGGACCGACCTTAAGCTGGTAAATAATATATTTATTTTTTCTTTACCAAATTCTAACAGAAAACGAGAGCGCCCGAAAGGGAAAACCGAGCCGAGCCGCCATTTTGAATCCTCATTCATGGCTGTAATGCAAATGGCTTCCTCCTCGGTATACAAGTGCACTTCCATGGCAGGAAAAAAAACTACATTTTGCCGCCTATGTAGCCCCCTATTTATACAAATAGGAGTCATTCAGGATTCAGCCATGTTTTTGCTCGGCGTTAACAAGTTACAGGTTTTTAGCTTTCTCCTGAAATGTTTTATTTTATTTCTTCTTCCTCAGGGTAGTAAAACTCGCTTTCACTGTGAACACTGTCGTTATCGCTATCCATGCTGTAAAATTAATGCTATTCTCCTGAGAAATGCGAAAATAAATGTTGAAAAAAATTGCTACGATGTTGTTTGTTGTTGTGAACGAGCGAGTCGCCAGAGGTCCGTATCCGGGGTCCATATCGTAGGATACGGACCCGCTCGCCAGCCAATCAGAGAGCAGGATTTGATGGAAACTGGACCGTGAAAAAAAATAGAGATTTGTGTCACAGTTTTGGTTCTCCATGGAACTTGTATGAAAAATGAGTGGTGCGTTTCTCAGTAAAACACTCGTGTCCATATAATACAAACTAAATCCATACAAAACATGTTCTAATCCACTCTATAACTAAACCGCACTGTCTTGGTGAGGTTTTAGTCAAATAAATGTGTGACAGATTTCCATTGCACATACTTGTCTTTATTAGCACTGCAGCTCCAGCACAAAACTAATCTCAGGCTACATCCACACGACAACAGCAACGAGATTTTTTTTAAGCGGGTAAAAAAAAAAAAAAAATCGCGTCCACATGGGCAACGGATCAGTAAAATATCAGGCACATATGGCAACGCAACGCTTGCTGAAAACGATGCAATACACATGCCACACCTCTACATGCGCTGTAAGGTGGGGTTTACATTAGACCGTATCAGCGGATCATCAGATTAACGTTTTTAAAACGATTAGTGTGCACACAGCAACACCAATACACGATTTGCGTGCACACAGCAACACCAATACACAGATACGCTCGGCGCCGCAGGCATCCTGCGCTCCAAATCACTCCACCCTGAACAGCGAGTGCCCTCTGGAGGGTGCGCACTCCGGCCCTGCGCAGCTCACAGAGCGCGCGAGTGAAGCACACTAGCAGTGATTCGGGACTGAGCCGCTGTGTGTGTGATCCCAGCGCATATCACTTACCACTTGCAAGTGGAAGGATGGCAAGCCTAAAGACAATCATAACTACACAATGGGCAGTATTTGCATCAGTATTTGCAGTATTTTCATACTTTTATACTCTTTAATGAAAGGTGATACAAGGTGGAAGTCCGCGCCGTTTTTCAGCAGTCGCGTCACATGACCAACGCCAGCGAATCAGGAAGGTGGATGTCACAGTGACGTTGTCCAATGACGACGCCAGCTAGAGCTCAGCACAGCGTATCCGCGTATTCTCAATGTTTACACAGCACCGGAGCTGACACGATCTGGATTGAATACGTGGACCCTGGCGGATTCCCGTTTCCCGGCGTTTCAATGTAAATGGACAGTGCATCCGCGAAGAAAACGAGACAGATACGGTCTAATGTAAACTTGGCCTAAGACGGTCCCATCGGAGACACCAGAACAATAGAAGAAGTAGGACGCATGCGCATAAACCCCTTCTTCTAGTCATGTGGTTGTAATGTCATCGTAAACAAATCCGTTCTACTCATCCAGACGACTTCGCAACAGCGCCGTTGCCAGATTTTTTTCACTCTGGAACCCGTTCTCAAAAGATTTCGTTTTGGGGCACCCAAAACGCCGGTGCCGTGTGGACGCCAGGCCGAAACGATAAACAATTTTATCAGATTCACCTGAATCCGTTGCCGTGTGGACAGGGCCTCAGACGTCTCTCGGCTGATCGACGGCACTTGGATTAAGTGGCAAATGATGTGAAACCATCAGCTACTTATTACTGTTGTGCTTATGCGCTCGCTCGCTCGCTCGCTCACACACACACACACACACACACACACACACACACACACACACACACACACCTTAAAAGTAAACAAATACTATGGTTTTACTCACACTTTCTCTGAACTCATGATCTCCATGGCAATGTGAACCACTTTATTCCTTTTTGCTTTCTCGACCTCCTAATGACACACACACACACACACACACACACATCAAAATCACAGTGGTTATACACAACTACAGAATCATATTACTGTAACACTTACACTCTCATTGCATCCAACCATCTCAGGTAAGTGAAAACACACAGCTTCATATCAGTGCAGACTCCCTGACTTTACCCTCACACTTGTGTGTGTGTGTGTGTAGTTTTGGGGAGGGTTTGAGGTCTTTATTTGGATCCAGGGCATGTCTCAACATAAGTTGAGTTTGACGGAGTAGACCTCCTGTTTCTCACTCTGTGTGTGTGTGTGTGTGTGTGTTTTCACTAGAGAAGAGAGAGTACAATGGAAGGAGGTTTGTTCAAAACAGTAGACATGCTAAAGTTCTTGGTGTTTTTGAAATAAAATACCCCCGTGGTTAGTGTTCAGGATCTGGTCATGTTAAAATAAATAAATACATTTTTTTTATCATATTTTTAAGACTTTCAAGATCCAGAAGCAAAAATCTGTAACATAACAGATTTCATGATTTCTAGATTTGTTTTTTTTGTTTGTCTGTTTTAAAAAAAAAAAAAAAAAAAAAAAAATATATATATATATATATATATATATATATATATATATATATATATATACACACACACACACACACACACACACACACACACACACACACACTTGTAAAAGCATCAGAATTGGAGTCCCAGCCTGACGATTACTTCGTCGGGTTTGTATCCAAAAAGAAAATTAGTGGCAGCACCCATCCATAATAAGCAGGATTCTCCACTATGAGGCTATTTTAAAAAAAAAATCACACGGAGCTTAAATAACAGCTTTGGGCTGGTAGTTGTGATTTGTAAAAAAAAAGTTACATTTCTGGGAATGCTGGGCCAGTTTTAATAACCTCAACCTCACTCCCCCCCGACATGCATTCATTAAATTCTCTAAAACTCCTTGAAGATTATACAGAGCAAGACTTCATTGTCAGAGGAACACAACCCCAAATCGACAAAGCTGGGACGTATGGAAAATGTTAGGGAAAAAAAAAGAGAAAAAAAACCCAGTGATTTCTAAATTTAATCTGACTTTTATTTCATTGCAGACAGTATGGACTCATGATATTTCATGTTTCATTGGTCAACTTCATTTCACTCATTAAAGTGCATATTCTGGACCAATTTCGTGTTTTTTTTATATGAAAGAATGTCCCTTTACACACTCATCCAGAAGGGTAATTTTGCACAAGGCCATCTGTCTACAGCAGAAAAAAATAAAATAACAAAACACGTCTGGGGAAAAATCCCAAGGGAGTCTGGAGCCGGATTCGTGACGTCACCTGCGGAAGCGCCAGCAGGCTGCGCGAGCTTTGCACGGTTTCAGTGCACAGCCTGTGTAGACCAAGCGCTCCCATTTCTCTCTCATTGTCCGGTCTTTTGGGAAACGATGAGTACGAATCCCATCAAGATTGGTGTTGCTACACCCTCCTACGATACATCTGTTAACCATTTTAATAATTACGCCATAACGTTGAAGAAATTTGCAGAAAACCACCAGGTCGTTTTCTCATAAACAAACCAGCGCTGGCGTAGGATTCAGAGGGAGGCGTCCCGCACGCGACGTCACGAAAATCAGTGTTTGCCGGGAAATCCAAATGCCAAGTTTTTTCAGAGGCGGACCAATTCGCCTCAAATGGCTCAAGTTCAACTGAATTTTTCTGGTATTGTGCAAGGTAAAAACATTGCACAAAATGTTACAGATATTTGACCAAAGTTTAATATAAAATAGGAGAATTACACTGATCTCGCTCCTGAATTTACCCGTGATATGCACTTTAACATACATCCATTCCTGTGTTTCAGGCCTGTAACACATTCCAAAAAAAGTTGGGACGGGGAAATTTCGGGCTGGTAATGAGATAAAGCAATTACATAATGATGTGATTTGAAACGGGTGATGTTAACAAGTGATTGTAATCATGATTTGGGATAAAATCAGTATCCAGGAAAGACCGAGTCTTTGAGGAGCAAAGATGGGCCGAGGGTTCTCCAGTTTGTCAATACGTGTGAAAAAATTATTGAAATGTTTAAACGCAAATGTTCCTCAAAGAAAGATGGGAAGGGATTTGAATATTTCACCCTCTGTGGTGCATCATATCCACGGGCGATTGCTCTAAGACAACGAGGGAGGCTCAGCCTCCTCTAAAAATGACGAACATCATGTAGGATGAATTGCGCTAGGCTTATGTTATAGCCGACCTTATAACATTGCTATTTCAGATCCAGAATCATAGAAATATATGTGCTCAACCCAACTACAGTGCGAAATCATTCCCTTATAACTTTCCCCAGTTCACCTAATGTGTGCGTGAGTTTTCCCCCCTCGTGACAGCGCGATGCAGCCCAGCCTCAGTGGACTTCAATGGCATTTGGGAGCTATGCGCTTTCAATATCAAAATGCAAGACGGTTATTGGACAAATACTGCGAAAACGCCCGCCCCACGGAGTCCGAGCCTCACAGTGGGAGGGACATGGCAGTTTCCGCGAGGAGACTGGCGATTGGTGAAAGTGGCCGGATATTTTCTTTGATTGACAGCTCGTTTCAAATATAGACAGGCAGCGGTGAATTTCAGTTCAGTCCCATGCATATTCGCAAGTGCTGTGGTGTATTGTAAGAGATCAGCTTACATTTCGATTTCATTCATTACATACGGTTTCTACCAGCTTTTTTAGTTTGTATATATTTTCATTGTAAATAAAGTGTAAATATAGTGTTGTCAAGTTTGCTATCTTAGTTCCAGAAATGTTATTTATTTGAGTGACTGAACTTGAACTTGAGGGGGCTAGTCAGCTAGCAAGAAAGCTGCGCACGGATGCCAAGCATTGCTGATTTAATTTTGGCGAAGCCATTTGCCAGTCTTCCTTTCGAGGAAAAAATTAAAGTTAAAGAGCAGGGTAGACCAACGCCTCAAATTGACTTGGTGAAAAAGGTAGGGAATAATACTCGTTCCTTTCAGCTCTCCTGGTACGAGAAAGTGAATTGGCTAACAGCAAGTGACCCACATCAACAACAGTAAATAGGCTACTTTAGTAATATGTCATGGATGGACCAAAAATATAGAATCTATTTAAAATGTTTATGCTGAGTATATTATATTGGAATATATATTTCTCTGGATATGAATTAAACTCAGCTACAATTTGGAAAACATTTTTAAACAAAAACACAGCCGAGAACATTTCACACTACAGACCTGGATTAAAAGTGAAGGGTTATCAAAATTGTCAATAAAACATTTCTCAGTCAAAATAAGTAAAATCTAGGGAAAGTGTCATTGAATGAAATGTGTGGCACCCAGCTCTATGTTTGGCTCCCCAAGGTCAGTGCTTGTGCCTATTCCAGAACACTCTGCTGTTACTGCTGAGGTTCCTGACAAAGAGCTGCTTTCAATAATGATCAATTTTTAAACAACATGCCACAATTTTAAAATATAAAATGTTAAAATATACCCCCCCCCAACACCACCATCATGTATGTTGGACAGTAGGCTAATGGGCCAAAAGAACCTGTTATTTCACAGTTTGTGACCCTGCCAACAATCAGCCAGATCAGAGGCAAGAGTATGGGCAAAATTGATGTGTTTTTTCTTTTAAAATCTGGAAATATCGTAACCGACCAGCCTCCCCTGTTTGAAAGACTACCAGCCGCCACTGATCATATCGTTAAACAATTCAAGGAATCTGGAGGAATTTCGATATTAGGAATTTAGAGGGCAAGGGCTCAAGCCTAATCTGAACACCCGTGATCTCTGATCCCTCAGACGGCACTGCATCAAGAACCGTCATTCATCTATAGCTGATATAACCACGTGGGCTTGGGATTACTTTGGCAAACCTTGGTCAAACGCTACAACACAGAGTTACTGTACATCAACAAATACCAGTTACAATTTTACTGTGCAAAAAGGAAGCCTTATGTTAACCGCGTCCAGAAGCGCCGTCGACTTCTCTGGGCTCGGAGGCATCTGGGATGGACCATCACTCAGTGGAATCATGTATTGTAGTCAGACAAATCGGCATTCCAGGTCTTTGTCAGAAATGGACGCCGTGTGCTCCGGACCAAAGACGAAATGGACCATCCAGACTGTTACCAGGAACAAGTCCAAAAGCCAGGGTCCGTCACGGTATGGGGTTGTATCAGTGCCCTTAGCAAAGCTAACTCACACTTCTGTGATGGAGCATTAAATTAATGCAGAAAAGTACATTGAGATATTTTGGAGCATCATCTCCTGCCTTCAAGACGACATCTTTTCCAGGGAGATTTCAACAAAACCACATTCTGCACACATTACAACAGCATGGCTGTGAAAGAAGAGGCCGCCTGTCCCTTCTGTCCCCAACAGAGAATGTGTGGAGAATTTTGAAATGAAAACTATAACAACGACGACCCCGTACTGTTTTACACCTTAATGGTGATGATACACGGGGCAACTTTTTGGGCAATGTTGCCGAGCAATGTTGCTGGCAACGGGCAACTAGGTGAGACACAGGGCAACTTTTCAGGGCAACTAACAATGGGCAACAACAGTTAGCAACGGCAGTTTACAGTTAGCTAAAAAAAATCGATTGCTGTGACCATTTAATCAAGCTGTCTGTTGTTTTTTAGAGCTTTGGTGAGGTAAATTCCTCCATATAGAATATTAAAATAACAACTTACCGGCGTAAAAACAGATGACGAGTCTCTCCATCTCTTCACTCCACTGACACTGAGCGGCCGCCATATTTGTTTGAAATTTCTGATCCGAACCTCACCGGAGGTCACATGACTCGATACTCGCGTTCTGATTGGCTTATCTCAAAAAGTTGCCAGAGATTATCAAAACCATTCAGAAAGAAACAATGTTGCCCAATCTCAATAGGAGCAATTCCAGCGTTATGGACGTGACACTTGAACTCAAAATGGCAACAAATGACCCAGTGCATGTTTTATTGTCTCCCAGTATTTAAACAGGTGTTGCATATTTTAAGGCTGTACCATACTGGAGAAGTGATAGAACAAGAACAATTCCCATAGTACATCTCGGGCATGCCAGAAAATGCCAATAAAAGATACGTTATGGATGTGACAGAAAAAGTATCACTTTTCTTGGGTGACTGTACATTTTTATCAAACTCTGTGAAATCGTAAACCTAATGTCGAAATGGAGATATCCGTTTGATAGAGGGGTCCAAGGTGAATATTAAAAAAATCTTTGTTTAAAATATTTTGTACTTCATGCAGAGTTTCGGAAGGAAAAGTCAGTGTTATGGATGTGACGAAATTCCGTTATGGATGTGACGCGTCTGAAATAGACATGGCATATGTTTAGAAAATCAGCAATTTAACCACCATAACCCTTTGAAAAACTCTCTAAATATCAGCTAAAACTATCAAAGTTCTTAAATAATATTTAGGATGGCTATTGTTTTGCTGTTTTGTGGATTTTAGCATACATTTCTGTGGCTTGTGGCAATAATATAGAATTGTACATGATCAAAGTTGATTTTAGCTTGGGGTTTACATTATAAGAAAGAAAGACTGACAGTGACATATTAGGTTGGTTACAAATTGGTTCAACTTATTCACATCTGTAAAATACAGGCCTAGGTGATATCTCTGGGAGTGGTTTTGATGTATTACATGTTGCTTTATTTTTGCATGGTGAGGTTGACATTTACATGGAATTGCCCATAGAAAAGAGTCAAAACGCAATTGCCCAGCAACATTGCTCGGCAACATTGCCCAAAAAGTTGCCCCGTGTATCATCACCATAAGATCTGTTTGCAGGAAGAATGGGACAAAATAAATAACACCCATCACATGGTAAGCTTCATCACATGGTGTCTTCAGTCCCTAAACATCTTTTAAGTGATGTGAGAAGGAATGGGAGCATTATAAAGTGGTAAATGTCCCGACGTTTTTGAAATGTGTTGCAAGAATCAGAATTGAAAAGTTTATTTTGAAAAAAAAAAAAAAATTTAAATCCATAAGGTAAAACATCAAATAACGTGCTGTTCTATTGTTTCGAGTCAAAGATTCTTTACAAATCATCGATTTTAAAAGTTTTAATTTTAATTTCAACATACCGTCCCGACTTTTTCTGATTTGGGGTTGTACGACTCCTCAGAGCTCAGCTTTTATTTGAGAAAAAACAAACAAACAAACAAAAAAAAAAACACCATCTGGGAGTTGAATACAGCCAAGTCATTCCTGTAGCTGTTAGCGTTGCCACACAGCTGTCCTGCATCGACATGAGATTCTGAAAAATCTCAGAAACCACCAATTACCCAGGTGTGTCAGGGTGGAAAACTGAAATCTGAGAAAATTATACCCGTCGTCTGAATTTAAGCACCACTGGATTGAAAGTGTGAGTTTACTCCATGCTCAGAAAGAAGGTAGTGGATATTTCAGAGTAGAAACGCTCATCATGACTGTTAACTTTCGAGGACGTGGGTGGAGTTTAGCTAAAAACGCATCTCTGGTACATAACTGGACCTCAGGAACCCTTTCGAGGGCATTTATATTGTTTGTATCTTACAATAACACTGTAAATTGGCTGAATCATCAGAATAAAATCACTGTGATTATCAAGTTTACTCTATATTCAGGTTGTTTGGTTGCAGCTGAGAATACTCTATGGCAGCGGTTCGCAACCTTTTTCTGCTTCGAGACCCACCTATTCAGACTCATAAGGCCATTATTAAAAAATGTTCTGTTTCCGGTCCACCGGCCGGGTGAGTGCCGTTTGTGCGGTTGAAAATTTTTTTTAACGCCGATTTTGACATTTTTTTGGGGTTCGTAAATCTAAAATCGAACTTGACGTTTCCGCATTCCCAGGGCTTTCCACTAAGGCTCATACTAGCCAGCCATGACAAATAAGTAGCCGGGGGGGAGTAAACACAAAATAAACTCCTGTGCACGCAGTTCCCAGGATTAAATGTATTTTCCACAGACCATTTATTTATTCACTTTACTCAAATACAAAGTAAAATGGCAGTAAATCTTCTTTCTTTTCTTGCGTATTGCATCATGAGGCGTTCCTGGCTTGTAAATCTCTTATTTTCGGTGCATGACACATTCATGCAGCTGAGCATGCTATGAATTAACAACGACAACAACGGTCTGCAGTGGGGCTACACAATTACACACTCAGCCAACATTTCTCCATTTGTGTATGAAAATACACTCCAACCACTCAGTTTGGCTTCATTTACAACCAACGGTGTCTTTTGATGCCAGCACGGAATTGAACGAGAGAAGACTGGTTTACCGGAGACAAAATAAGCGTCATCTCTGCTTCTGTTCCCTCCGACGGCCCCGACACACTACTGCCTCCGCCGAGTGCGCGCACACACACCGCATGTCGGGGCCACGGATGAGTTACTCTCCCCTGATCAACAAAGTCGGCGGGGAATTTGTGGTTATTATCGGTACAAACAGCGCGAATCACAACTTAAATGAGTGCGGTTCAGTTTGACATTATTGTCAGTCCGTTAGATAAACATTTAATTTTATTAAAATCGAAAATTAATATTTAGAGCCTGTGGGCTACAAAAATAATAGTCATTAAAGTAACCGGCTGGACTTAATTGTGTAGTCGGGCAGCCGGCGCTTGTGGAAAGCCCTGTCGAATCAGCTCTGCGCATGTGCCGTGCGGCACAAAAAAAATGGCAGCCACCATGAAGGAAGCAGATCCGGAGTTTTCAAACATTTGCTTAAGTGTGAAATCGCAAAATGGTATTCTAGCGAACAACAAAATCGTAAAGATTCAGAAAAACAAATCATTCAGTGATCATTTTAATAGTGTAATTTCATCCGAACTCGGCCTAACGCTCGATTTAGAACTACAAAAAGTCCGTGTATCGGACATTTTAAGTACCTTTGTAAAAGTTTTGCAAATGTTGCAGTCAGCATTTAAAATGCTAACTTAAAGTTTCTGTACAAGTTTCAGTTGATTAAACCGTCATATTTTATTAAATGTGTCTGCTTTTGTAATAAAAAAGTACTGAAAGAAAAAGCAAACACAGCATTGCGATTTCTTATCCATCCATATATATAAAAAATCCCTCCTTCCCGACTGAAAATTTTTTTGCTCACCCGATGGACAGGAAACAGATTTTTTTTTAAGGATGGCCTAACGAGTCGGGGCCCGTTAAAAAAGATCCCCGATTATTTTGGCTCGTCTATTCTATTAGATTCTAATAATCTACTGTAAAGTGTACTAATGGGATGCAACATCACGCCCTATTACAGATGGGAGCCCAGGGATTAAATAAATGCAATAAAAACCAACTGTTTGTAATTGTAGATATTGTATTTAAAACTGTATGGATGTACCAGAAGCCAAACCATACATGCATGCACGTCATTCTCAGTCAAAAGGGATTAATGATCCAAAAGTGGAGTCCAGTCCATTAACACAAGAACTTATTGCCATGTTTGTGTTCAGAAAACAAGCAAGTTATTAAAACTAAGAATTGGATATAGAAACCACTCAATGGGATTAGATCCTTACACGCCAACAAAGAAGGATTTTTCCTATGAAAGAAAAATTTACTCGCTAAATTTGACGAGTAGAATAAATTTTGATTCTATTGTAGCTGTAACCAAATACGAAGACAGTAGTTATGCATACTACTAATTAACTTAATGTGAAGATAATTAACAGATTTCAAGTTTTTTTTTTAAGATTGTGTATATTTTGAGTCTTTTGTATTTGTAATTATTTGTATCTGTACATGCACGACCCCACCAGCTCTGCTGATCAACTTATCATGCTTAAATAAATTCATTCTTTCATTCAGAGTTAGAAAATTATCCATCAGTTGAGTTCCCCGACATCTCAAACTACCTGGTGCTGCTGGTCGACATCGTTCTACACGGACTCACAGATGAAAACCTGAAAGAGCATGGAGGAGAACAACTTTTTATATATGAGGCTGGGTTAAAGATCTGGGGATCAGGACACTACAAGAGAATTCCTGTATCATTCTTGCCTGGGTAAGGAGGAATTTCTGGGCTTTGTAGGCAACTTTGCGATGGTTGCTAGGACGCTAGAAGTTTTAGTATCGGGTGTAAACAAACCACAGCTGTTCAATTCTCAATCCTCCCTGCTCTTCTCTTCCAGCAGGCATCACAGATCCATATAATTTACCCACAAACGTATTTATTTATTCTGCCCACTGTGCGTGCGCACATACAGGGGTTAAATGCAAAGGAGGAATGTGACAATAATAAAGGCTTGTTCTTCTTAATTTACCCACAAATGTATTTATTCCACTTGAAAAGTGTACGTCAAACCAGCTACCGGATTTGGGACACGACAACATCCTGAACTATTGAGTATTTGGCTTCAAACTTGAAAAAAATAAAATAAAAAATTCACGGCCCACTAGATGGCGCTTCCCAGAAACACTGCTCTATGTTTCACATTGCATCATTCGAGGCCGTGTTGTGGAATGAAAGGATTTGTGAATGAACCCGGTCTCACCTCTTTATCTCTTGATTGGTCCATTTCGTCCTTGCTGGAGGTGGAGCTATTGTCATCTTCCTCGTTCGAGCTTAGCCCCTCCTCTTCCTCTGACAGGTCACCGCCCAAATGAGGCCTGTTAGCAAATCGCATGAATCGACACAGAGTCATACGTACACAGAAACACACATATGGTCGGCATGTGCTGAAATGACATCATCTAAAATCACAAACATTTAACAGTTATTCCATGAAATCGAGTCGTACCGTACATGAGCTGATAGCCGACGAGGTGCGTAGCACTGAGTCGCCTATAAGCCGTGTACGACAAGATTGAGTGGAATAACTGTTTTATTCTATCCACTTTCACTGGATTTTGAGAAACAGAGCATTTTTTGTTTTTTGCAAATTCGATAAATGAAAACTTTATACAAAACGTCCGACAAAATCATTTCTGCTTAGAATTTAAACAAACCGGCGAAATGACAGAAGCGATTTGTGAAAAACTCAATAATAATAATTAGTGCTGTCAAGCGATTAAAATATTTAATCGCGATTAATGTCGCGACTGTCATAGTTAACTCACGATTAATCGCAATTTAATTGCACATTTTTGTCACATGAAAAACCATTGTAATTCTCTTATCAGCATAAAAAAGTGAATGGGCTTGCTCACCGTTCGAACTACGGGGGTACTCGGGGGATCCGAGATCCCTTGAAAACATGATTTGGGAAATGTTGGGGGGGGTCTCTAAAATATTGGCAAAATGATGTTTATTGACATAGCAATCGTGTGTAACGGGAAGCATTTGCATATCCGAAGTGAGCGCGCGATGGAGATCCGCACTCTGAGACAAGCGCAAGCACCCCCCCAAGGGAATAAAGGGACCCCCCGAAAATATCGGCATAGTTCGAACACTGGTTGTACCAATGTTTTTTTTATTGCAGAGCATAACACGTCTTGTCACAGCCACTGCAAAGTCGGGCTGGAGCCGCCGATGGGAAAACGAAACCTAAGCCGAGCACCGTGGCTCTTCGGGGGAGGGCAGAGGACTCTGGTTGTGCGGGGCGTGGCATTACAGTCTAGCTGCTATAGTTTTCCTAAGCAAAGTCTCTGTTCCCAACAGTTCCTGGCAGTTTCAAAAGCTTATGAAAACCTACATCATGTCACAGAGCGTTAATCTCGCGATAAAAAAATTATCGCCGTTAAAATTGAGTCAAGTTAACGCGTTAATAACGCGATATTTTTGACAGCACTAATAATAATGCTTGGGAAGAAAAAAAAAGATACGTTCTTACCATCAAATACTTTTATTCCATATTTTGTTGCGGTTTTTGTGTTGTATTTTTGGGGGTTTTGTTTTCAAGTCGAGTTTTATTTCGTCCTCGGTTGGTTCAGCAACACGCTCCGCCATTTTGTTTTTCTGTATTCACAGTACATGAGCTGACATCCTCGTAGTAGAGTAGCCAATCAATCAATCAATCAGAGCGCACGACTGCTCATATCTAGTGAATGTGGATAGAATAATATTCATTAGCCAAAGTCATCATTTCAATCGCCTTGTTCAGACTTTAACGGAAATGGATTTGGGTAAGATTTAGGTGTTTTTTTTTTCCTCGAATTACTGTCCTTGTACATCCGTCTCACCGGGGCGCAGCATAAAGCAGATGGTTACAGGTGGTCCTGGTGTGATTTTATTTATTTTTGGATTTGTCCTGACAGTTCCTACTCACCAGCCAATTCACACGAAGGTTAAAACATGCTTCATCTGAGCCACGTGACTTCAGCCAACCGCATCTTTTCAAACTGCCGCTCCGGCTGCATCATCGGGCAGCGGAACACACTTGGTGGAAAAGTGCTATCCACCCTCTTCTGCATACATGAGCTCACAGATGTGACAACTGGCTAATTTTGCTCCCTTGACTCATCTATTTTTGCAATCTCCTGGAAATAGGGCACACGCCTTCCTGTTGTGCCACTCGGGAGCCCCTGGCGTGATGTAATTTTATAAAGGAAGGAACCTATTGCTTCAGTGAACGCCTGACGCTGTTGCTCGGCAAAGCTTCTAAAAGCAAGTGTCAGTTCCAAACCAGACCCCAAACTATGAACCAATTCGAGACAAAAACGAGAAGTTAGTCATATTTCACCATTTCCTAATTAATCTGTCAGAAGCTCAGGTTCGTGGGGAAACTATTCAACATTGCTGTCCTACAGGTGAAAAACAAAAGTCTTCCTCTTCCAAACGCTATACACTTTAAAACAAAGATATCACCACGGCCAAACGTGTCATTAAAAAGTCATATAACATTTGCTTTTCTTAAATAATCAGCAATAAAACAACACTTTCTTAAACTGGCGGGTTATAGGATATCGTGCGTGCTGATTGGTCGAGAGATTCGGACTATTTTTCCATAATCACCTCGAATGACTAGCCAAATGGCGGCCAAAATGGCGCTTTGTCACCGTAATCGAGAAAGAATTACAAATTATGAAAGAAAACGCTGTTCCTAAAAGCACTAAAGATGCTACGAAGTTCGGTCTCAAACTATTCAAAGGTCCGGCGTAGATAAGTGACGAATCTGCGATGCACCTTTATTACTTCAATCTGAAATTAATTTTTTAATATGATTTTTAAAAATAAACAATCACCCACCTGTGTCTCATTCTCATCTCATTATCTCTAGCCGCTTTATCCTGTCCTACAGGGTCGCAGGCAAGCTGGAGCCTATCCCAGCTGACTACGGGCGAAAGGCGGGGTACACCCTGGACAAGTCGCCAGGCCATCACAGGGCTGATACATAGACACAGACAACCATTCACACTCACATTCACACCTACGCTCAATTTAGAGTCACCAGTTAACCTAACCTGCATGTCTTTGGACTGTGGGGGAAACCGGAGCACCCGGAGGAAACCCACGCGGACACGGGGAGAACATGCAAACTCCACACAGAAAGGCCCTCGCCGGCCACGGGGCTCGAACCCGTACCTTCTTGCTGTGCAGCGCTAACCACTACACCACCGTGCCGCCCCACCCACCTGTGTATTTATTCTAAAACAATTATCTGCATCAGGCTCAGTGGATATTGGTGAATAATTGTTTTTTCGCAGTGCGGTTTCCATCAAATCCTGCGCTCTGATTGGCTGGCGAGCAGGTCCGTATCCTACGGTATGGACCCAAGTTACGGACCTCTGGTGACTTGCTTGTTCATAACAACAACAAACATAGTAGAATTTTTTGTCAACATTTATCTTTTTTTTTTTTAAATAAGATTTATTTATAAGATTATCAAAAATCTTATAAATGTTTGCCAGCATTTCTCAGTAGAATAGCATTAATTTTACAGCATGGATAGCGATAACGACAGTGTTCACAGTGAAAGCGAGTTTTACTACCCTGAGGAAGAAGAAATAAAAGAAAACATTTCAGGAGAAAGCTAAAAACCTGTAACTGTTGCTAACGCCGAGCAAAAACATGGCTGAATCCTGAATGACTCCTATTTGTATAAATAGGGGACTACATAGGCGGCAAAATGTAGTTGTTTTCCTGCCATGGAAGTGCACTTGTATACCGAGGAGGAAGCCATTTGCATTACAGCTGTGAATGAGGATTCAAAATGGCGGCTCGGCTCGGTTTTCCCTTTCGGGCGCTCTCGTTTTCTGTTAGAATTTGGTAAAGAAAAAAATAAATATATTATTTACCAGCTTAAGGTCGGTCTGTATGGTGAAATACCGTGACCTCGGCCCAGAGGGCCTTGCTCAGTACTTTCAAGACCTCGGTCATGATATTTCATGATAAAGAACTCCCAGCTGGTAAATAACATATATATATATATATATATATATATATATATATATATATAAAATGATTCTTGAAGGCATTTGTACAATACATGACTTGTATCAAGATACACAGGTTCAGCCAGTAACACAGCAGCAGTGTGGGAAATAAGGCCGGACGGGCGGATATTTATTGGTAAGTGTCGCATTTGTCCGTCTGCATTTCAAAAGCATTAAACTGGATGGCCGATGAAAAATGGGTCTAATCTACTTTTAAATGTCACACTGGGTGAATACATTATGCCGTAACACGGTCTGTGAAACGGAGGTCTCCATGCGTGCGACTTTAAAAATTCATAACTCTGCCACCGAAGGTCGTCGCCCCACCAAAATTTCCAGGCACATCTGTCTCCCTGAGTGGCACACTAAATAAGACAATAATAATACACTCAGTATTCACTGTTGTTTTTATTGCATAATGCAGAAGAACTAGTGTTTTAGTGCTGACCGTATCTGACTGATCCAGTCAGTTGATTTAAGAGTTCAGTTTACATGAAACTTTGCAGTACAGTATTCTGTTAAAGTGCATATCACGGGTAAATTCAGGAGCAAGTAATTCTCCTATTTTATATTAAACTTTGGTCAAACATCTGTCACATTTTGTGCAATTTTTTTACCTTGCACAATACCAGAGAAATTCAGTTGAAATCAAGCCATTTGAGGCGAATTGGTCCGCCTCTGAAAAAACTTGGCATTTGGATTTCCCGGCATTGATTTTCGTGACGTCGCGTGCGGGACGCCTCCCTCTGAATCCTACGCCAGCGCTGGTTTGTTTATGAGAAAACGACCTGGTGGTTTTCTGCAAATTTCTTCAACGTTATGGCGTAATTATTAAAATAGTTAACAGATGTATCGTAGGAGGGTGTAGCAACACCAATCTTGATGGGATTAGCACTCATCGTTTCCCAAAAGACCGGACAATGAGAGAGAAATGGGAGCGCTTGGTCTACACAGGCTGTGCACTGAAACCGTGCAAAGCTCGCGCAGCCTGCTGGCGCTTCCGCAGGTGACGTCACCAATCTGGCTCCAGACTCCCTTGGGATTTTTCCAGACGTGTTTTGTTATTTTATTTTTTTCTGCTGTAGACAGATGGCCTTGTGCAAAATTACCCTTCTGGATGAGTGTGTAAAGGGACATTTTCATATATAAAAAAATATATAATAATAATAATAATAATAATAATAATAATTTGGTCCAGGATATGCACTTTAAGCGCCAAACTGCCAATCAGTGATAATGCTGTTATTATGTGCATTTTTTTAAATTCATAATAAGAATGACAGTCATGATATGCTTTGTAGGATGTAGATTTATATTTTAATAGTTTTTATTTTCTTCTATTTTCTAAAGTTCTTGTCCAGCAGATTTTAGTCTAAATGCCAAATGATATTCCCGTGTCTAGTTTAGAGTCATTTTAAAAGTAATTTTGTGACAAAGCTACTTGGAATCTCGTCCTCAAAATTTTAACTCTATTATGTAACAATAGTTGTTTTGTTAATTACTGAATTTCTTATAGACTTGGTATAAAAAAATAGTTATTGTTGACAATGTTTCATGAGTGTTATTATAGTACCTGTATATGAGGACCAGTAAGTTGTAACCAACTGGAACATCCTTGGCCCCCCAGACTTTTTTCGAGACCTGGAACTGACCTGTGTGCGCGACGGTTTCCTTGGGTAGAACTTGAAGCATATTTTTCTTGAATCTTCTGACATTTTCTTGTAAATTATATTCAATTTGTGGTGTAATTAGCAACTAGTGTCTCGTGTAATTTGGCCTTTAAAGATCACAAAAATGTGCCTGGAAATAGCTGAGAAGCCATCGCCAGGCATCTAAAGCCCTTCAGATTCCGGGGCCAGAAGGTGGGCCCCATTATCCTAAGCCTTTGGCCTGTCATTCAGACCGGCTGAAATTTGGACAGACAGACATCATTTCAGACTTATCTGTCCTGTGACAGTCTGCTTAACTAAAGAGGATAAAAGTTTAACATCAAATCAGCAGCTTTCAATGAGTTTGTAATTATACTTATTAAAAGATTTTAAGATATCACATTAGCCAGAAAATATCTCAAAAAAAAAAAAAAAAAAGAAATGCACTGTGACATGTTATTATACATACAGGACACTTTTTCAGTGGAATAAAAACGTGTTCTATTCCCTTCTAGCGGGTTTCATTCATTTGGATTGACAGCATGCAATATTGTAAGCATATCTAACGTGTATTACATCACTCTACCCCAGGGCTTTTCAAAGTGTGGGGCGCGCCTCCCCTAGGGGGCGCCAGAGTTCTTCGGGGGGGCATAACGTGAGGAAAAATAAACCAGAATAAGTTACTATTGCAGACATTTAGCGAACTTCAGCTAGCCTTTGCCAGAGACAAAATGGATCGATTTTTAGTACAACCCCGATTCCAAAAAAGTTGGGACAAAGTACAAATTGTAAATAAAAATGGAATGCAATAATTTACAAATCTCAAACTGATATTGTATTCACAATAGAACATAGACAACATATCAAATGTCGAAAGTGAGACATTTTGAAATTTCATGCCAAATATTGGCTCATTTGAAATTTCATGACAGCAACACATCTCAAAAAAGTTGGGACAGGGGCAATAAGAGGCTGGAAAAGTTAAAGGTACTAAAAAGGAACAGCTGGAGGACCAAATTGCAACTCATTAGGTCAATTGGCAATAGGTCATTAACATGACTGGGTATAAAAAGAGCATCTTGGAGTGGCAGCGGCTCTGAGAAGTAAAGATGGGAAGAGGATCACCAATCCCCCTAATTCTGCGCCGACAAATAGTGGAGCAATATCAGAAAGGAGTTTGACAGTGTAAAATTGCAAAGAGTTTGAACATATCATCATCTACAGTGCATAATATCATCAAAAGATTCAGAGAATCTGGAAGAATCTCTGTGCGTAAGGGTCAAGGCCGGAAAACCATACTGGGTGCCCGTGATCTTCGGGCCCTTAGACGGCACTGCATCACATACAGGCATGCTTCTGTATTGGAAATCACAAAATGGGCTCAGGAATATTTCCAGAGAACATTATCTGTGAACACAATTCACTGTGCCATCCGCCGTTGCCAGCTAAAACTCTATAGTTCAAAGAAGAAGCCGTATCTAAACATGATCCAGAAGCGCAGACGTCTTCTCTGGGCCAAGCCTCATTTAAAATGGACTGTGGCAAAGTGGAAAACTGTTCTGTGGTCAGACGAATCAAAATTTGAAGTTCTTTATGGAAATCAGGGACGCCGTGTCATTCGGACTAAAGAGGAGAAGGACGACCCAAGTTGTTATCAGCGCTCAGTTCAGAAGCCTGCATCTCTGATGGTATGGGGTTGCATTAGTGCGTGTGGCATGGGCAGCTTACACATCTGGAAAGACACCATCAATGCTGAAAGGTATATCCAGGTTCTAGAGCAACATATGCTCCCATCCAGACGACGTCTCTTTCAGGGAAGACCTTGCATTTTCCAGCATGACAGTGCCAAACCACATACTGCATCAATTACAGCATCATGGCTGCGTAGAAGAAGGGTCCGGGTACTGAACTGGCCAGCCTGCAGTCCAGATCTTTCACACATACAAAACATTTGGCGCATCATAAAACGGAAGATACGACAAAAAAGACCTAAGATAGTTGAGCAACTCGAATCCTGCATTAGACAAGAATGGGTTAACATTCCTATCCCTAAACTTGAGCAACTTGTCTCCTCAGTCCCCAGACGTTTACAGACTGTTGTAAAGAGAAAAGGGGATGTCTCACAGTGGGAAACATGGCCTTGTCCCAACTTTTTTGAGATGTGTTGTTGTCATGAAATTTAAAATCACCTAATTTTTCTCTTTAAATGATGCATTTTCTCAGTTTAAACATTTGATATGTCATCTATGTTCTATTCTGAATAAAATATGGAATTTTGAAACTTCCACATCATTGCATTCCGTTTCTATTTACAATTTGTACTTTGTCCCAACTTTTTTGGAATCGGGGTTGTACCTAAAGCTACAGTGAGTGAGGAGACAGAGTCTGGGCCAAGCAAAAAAAGAAGGATGTATGACCACGATTATTTAAAGTTTGGATTTTCATGGACTGGATCTGAAGATGCTCCACTGCCACAGTGTGTTGTCTGCCAAGAGGTGCTAGCTAACGATGCTATGAGATGTTTAAAATGTGCAAAACAAGATTTTTTTTTTTTAAAAAAGCACAGATGTTTTAAATGTGTAAAAAAAGATGTTTTAAAAAAGCACAAATGTTTAAAATGTGTAAAAGAAAAAATACAAATGTGTACAACAACCATTTTTTTTAAATACGAATGGAACATTAAGTATAGCAACAATAAAAATTGTGGGGGGGCGCTGTTGTTTATTTGCTCTCTGAGGGGGGGCTGACTCTCCCACACTTTGAAAACCCCTGCTCTACCCAATAGAGAACGAGTGTTGAATATGGTTTATGATACTGCATGGTTGTCAAGACAACACGACGTCGGAAACGTGAAACGTCCGCGCTAGTGAGTGAGTGACTGGGACAATTTGTAAACAGACATGGCTGCCAGGTTTGCTTTGTTAAGTACGGAAGATTTTGAGAGCGTTCTGAAAGACGCATTGAAGACCCGAAAGGAATTTGCATGAATAATAATAATAATAATGGCTGACTTTTTTTCATGGTACATCAGATATATTCCATTCAGCTCCTCGTCTTCGACTCGTTCAGTATCATGCTAGCTGAATGGAATATATCTGATAGACCACTCAACGCCAGCCAATATTATTTAAATGTCCTCACATCACTCAGACCTATACTGTAGCCCAGAGGTCACCAACCCGTCGATCGCGATCGACTGGTCGATCTCGGAGGCTTTCCCGGTCGATCTTGGGGGATGAGGAAAGAAATTGGAAGATTATACAGAAATACACTGCAGTATATCTGATCGGCGTTCATATTACATGTCTTCCGATAGACCTACTACAGCTTTCCCCCTCTGTGTCGCAGGGTTCTTTTTTTTAACTCCTGCTGCTTACGTCTTACGTCTCTGAGCGTCGTCACCATGGTGATAGCCTCACAATACAGTTCAGGGTTCTCCACGAGGGGTTTTAGAGGTGCGGGCCGCCCCCCTTTCTGTGATTCCCGCCCCCGTTTAATTTCTGCCGCCCCTTTACAAAAGGAAGCATGATATTGCCTATAAAACCGTGAGGATATAACCTGGCTGTTTCCACGGAGTGGTGGATCGGACTCGAGCCTGGCATGAACCGCTCCGACGCGCTATAATGACACCAATCTATCACCAGCCAATCAGGAGACTTAATCAAACGCATCCCCTGCCCACCAATCTATCACCAGCCAATCAGGAGACTTAATCAAACGCATCCCGTGTCCGCGTCTGAGACGTTGAATTTTCACAGAAGTAAGGGAGAACATGACTGAAGTAAGACTGTGTGATAAATTAACGAATGAATAAGAGAGGAATTTCAACATATAGGGCTTAAGTTTGTTCCCGTTAAATAAGCATTGCTTGTACAGTAACGTTATGTCGTTACAACGTTGACCCACTTTTAACGTGCCGAGTACCGACTGTAGCCACTAACAAATGCTAATTAGCTCGCTGTCAAGTTTTTCCTTTGTCGAGCTTTAAGCGTAAGGTCATGGATGTTACTACTGCTCGTTCCTGCCGTAATATGAAACGTGATATGAACCTAACTATAAGGCACTCACTGACCGTGTTCAGTCACAGCCATCACATTGACTTGAGTTGCGTGATGAACTGTAACCTCTGTAGCATGACAGCAGTCATTGGTAGTAGCATCACTGCAAGTTCATATTTGTCTTTGTGTAG